>NC_067481.1:17259006-17559006 GCF_947179515.1 Apodemus sylvaticus
ACCTTCTGTGAGTGGCTTATTTTATTTAAAATGAATTGACAAGGTTCATCCATGTTGTGGCATAGAAAATAAATTATTTTTTTTGCCAAACAATATGGCTTTAACACATTCTCTTCCATTCATCAGCTAATGAACATCCAAGTTCTCTGCCTACGGTGATCATACCTTCTAGCCATTTGGTTCTGGTTTGCTTTAATAATTCTGACTCGTTAAAACTGAAATTATTTATAGTAAAAGAAGAAACGATTCCCTAACATTCTCTATTTTTAGTATTGAAGGATTAAGTAAATAATCTCTGAAAGGCCAGAAATAGTTCCTGTTTGTTATTCCTATCACTGAATTAACCTTGGGATTTATAGCAGGTAAGCCTTCATATTCCAAAGATCTTGAAAGTGTTCATATATTTATTTCCTCAGGTAATATAAAAAATGAGAACATAGCAGTCATTAGTGATGGAACTTAGACTACTATGTATACCTATTTCATTTTAAAATTCAGTAGGCTGGACTCAGTGAGGCTCATGCCTTTAATCCAAGCAGCAGGAAGGTAAAAGCAGGAAGACCAGGCATTTAAAGCTAGCCTCAGCTACATGATGAGTTTTAGGTTAGTTTGGGATTATATAAGTTTCCGCCCTCCTCCCTGACAAAAGAAATTTATACAGCACCTAGAATGCCAACATTGTTTCTAAAATTCAAAATATGTACTTATATGCTACAGTGTGTTATCAGACTATATAGACAAATAACGAGTGTAGACCTTTTATATTTTCAAGTTAGGTCTTCAATAATTTTCTTAGAATGCCTATGAGACATAAATACATTTCCATATTTATCCACATTAAACGAGAAAACTAGCAGTCAATACTTAGTAGATTATAGGAGGTATCTCTAATAAATCATATTTAATATTCACATGCCTAATGAAATTCGCACTCATACATCTTGAATTCCAATGTTCCCCAAAACTCTAAGGCAAACTGTCAATGAACACATGAATAATGTAGACTAATGTCAAAAGAGCTTTGCAGTGGTTCTTGCAGAATGTCTCTAAAATAAGTAAATGTTTCCATTTTATGCATGACAAAAACAGTCTTATGTCTATAGCCAGTATGTCGAAGCTTACCAAAATTGCTATAAAAAAGATTGTTATAACCTACCATCTACTACACTGCTTAACCTATTTGATGACAGTTTCTGAAAATTAAGCATCAAGAAAGTAAAAGGTCTTTCAAAGTGACTTGAAGGTCACCTTCTAAAATTCCAGAATACAAAGTTAATACACATGATAGAAACTCAATTTTCAAACCTTTTAGGTACTCCAATAGTTGTGACTTGCATTACTACCCACTTGTGAGATACCAACTCACAAGGCTTAAAGGCACGCCTCTATTTCTCATTCTTCTATGCTATTATCAATGCTTTTATAAAAAGCAAACAAAAGAACTGAAGTACAGCCATTTTTAAATGAATTTAGCAAGATTACATGGCAAATCTGTTATAACTCCCCATAGGTTTTCAATTTCCCAGAGTGTAAAAATGATAAACATAAAAAGGGCATGAACTGAGCTTATGATATCATTCTCTCACTTTTGAGTAGTGGTTACATGTCTCTACCATAACCCAATGACTGTCTTTACACTTTAATATTGTCTTAGTCACGGTTTTCCTGCACAAAACATAATGACCAAGAAGCAAGTTGGGGAGGAAAGGGTTTATTCAGCTTACTAATTTGGAAGCTTATTAATAGCTTCGAAAATGCTATTCATCACCAAAGCAGATCAGGACTGGAATTCAATCAGGTCAGGAAGCAGGAGTTGATGTAGAGGCCATGGAGGGATGTTACTGACTTGCTTCCCATAGCTTTCTCAGCTTGTGTCTTATAGAACCCAAGACTACCAGCCCAGGGATGGCACCACCCACAATGGACCCTCCCCCCTTGATTACCAACTGAGAAAATGCCCCACAGCTGGATCTCATGGAGGCACTTCCTCAACTGAAGCTCCTTTCTCTGTGATAACCCCAGTCTGTGTCAAGTTGACTCACAAAACCTGCCAGTATAATTGACCCCTTGTCAACTTAACACAAAAACACATCACTACTAAGCCCCAACCCTTACTTTCTTATTCATCCCCAAGACCTAAATAACTTTAAAAGTCCCACAGTCTTTACATATTAAAAGTTCAATCCCTTTTATAATATCCAATATCTTTTAAAATTCCAAGTCTTTTAAAAATTCAAAGTCTCTTAACTGTGGGCTCCACTAAAATACCTTCTTACTTCAAGAGGAAAAAATATCAAGGCACAGTCACAATCAAAAGCAAAATCAAGCTCAAACCTTCCAACATGTGGGATCCACTACTCTTAAAAACTACCCTCAAGCTTTAAATCATTTGTGTCTTTTAAAGTTTTGACAAACAAGTCCTCTTCACATATACATGTGCTAACTAACTAACATAAAAAAAAGTTGGACACAAAAGCTGCCCCAAATGACACAAAAAGGTTAATCCTCTGTAGTATCTTATAATGATAACAAATGTACTCAAGTTGTTTGATACTGAGGACTATTTAAAGCTCAGCAAAACAAGTAAAAGGTTAATGAAGTGGGCTGGTGAGACAGATCAGTGGATAAAGGCACACGTTGACAAGCCTGATGACCTGAATTCAATCGCTGGGACTCAAGTAGTACCAAGAAGGAACCCATTCCTGCAAGGTTAACAAACACAGAATGAACGCTCTATCACTCACACTCTATACTCTCCACACTTGCCAACAAGATCCAATTAAAAGTTGAAGCAGATTGTATTTATCCCACCTCTGCTTATGATCTTACAATCAAAGTAGGCCCCTTACTAGGCAAAAATATCCAACCTCTGTCTGCCTCTTCAATTCGTTTTCTATTTACCTCTCTTCTGACACTGTTAAACAACACTAGACTCTTCTCCTAAACCGTGTTCCTTACTTTTCTTCCTCTTGTATTATTCTACAGGAAGAAACCCCCCATTTCTACCCCAATTTCTCTGCACACCTTTCCATACTTCATATCTTCATAATACTTGTTCTATCTAGAATTATTTGATTATTGGTTACTGGTTATTGCCTGCCACGACCATTTAAACAAGGGTCTATGTAGCATTAGCTGTCCTGGAGTCGTGTAAACCAGGCTGGCCTAGAATGCACAGAGATCTGCCTGCCTCTGGGTTTGTAAAGTCATATATCTAGTAGCTATATATTTCTTATCAATATCCCTCACAACTAAAATATAAAAACCTTGAAGCAAGACCTTGTCTTTTTCACTGCTATGTTTTACTTAGAATAGCATCCAGTATATAGTCCTAAACAAATAATCTGATGAATGACTGAGCCTTATGCTATATACTGAAAACAGTAAACCAAAAGTTAGAAAGCCATAAGAGAAATAAAACACTATTTCTAGAAAGCTAACACTATTTAATCTGTTTGGTAGGTAGGTAATATGCCTACAAGTGATATTTGGAAGTTTAAATGAATGGACATAGATAAATTAGTTAAGTATAGCCCTAATGGCCTCATTAAATTTGTGCTTTGGGGTAAGTATCTCTGGAGGGTATTTCCATATTGTCTGTAGTTTCTTCCTTTAACTTTTTATTTATTTAAACAAACTTAATTAGGAAAAGGGTAAAAGCAATCTATGGACCAAGGGTGCCTTTTAAACTTTTTTTTCATTTATTCCATTTAAATAGACAAGTTTATGATCTGCCTTACATGGCGAAAATAATAAAAAACATTAAAACATTTTTAAGGAATTGTTTTAAGAAAACATATTTCCTTCATTCAGAAGTTATAAAATTCATTCTTAAGTCTTTAATGCTTAGGTTGCTTACATTCTTCAGTAAGTAAAACTTTATGAGACGTTCCACACATTTAAAATTCTGTGAAATTAAAACTCGTTGGTTTATACATGTTAGTCAACTATACCCTGTCTTACAGTACTATGATATCACCTCTGAAATAGTGACTTACTGACTTTGTTTTTAAGTGAATTTATATTTTAACAAAGATAGCTATTTAGACTAATAGTGAAATTGGTATAAGCCAATCAGGTAGGTGCCACAAAACCACATGCAATCTAGCTTACTTCACAGAAATGGGAACTTTTTTGAACTTTCCCTGCGGGGTGTGGGAAATGAAATAAACACATAGCAGCTATCAGGTTTTGCACTTTGTGTTTTTATTAATGACACTTTTAACTGCAAAAACTGAGGTGATTTTTAAGCAAATCAAAGCTTAATCTTATCATGCCATGTTAAAATTCATTATAATGTTAGACTTTGGAAAGGAACCAGTATTTTAGACTACTGCGTTATTAAGCTTATCTAATGACCCAAGTCAATACTTTGAATTAAGAACTTCAAGTTACCTGAAAATGCCTAAAGTACAATCAGCAATGTAAAGAAGTCAAACTCATACACTTTATGAAACTACTGAATACTGAAATATTGTGCTTTGGTGAAAAATTATAAACATTAAGTAGTTCATTCTATTTATAAGAATCAAAAAGTCTCATTTTATTCTCTTCCTTCTTTTCTTTTTAACATGGCACAACAAACAAACCTCCTACTTTAGTTCAATACCAGGCAAAGAGGAAACAATCATATCCTTAATTTCATCCTTTATGCACTCAAATCCATCAATCCCATCAACTGGCAGCTATCTAGAGGATGCTGCGTAAAATGCCACAGTGAAAGCCATCAGTTTATATAATTAATATATTTTGTTTTAAGAATATAATGATAATGTCAGAAGAATCTAACTGTGTAATCCAGGCTTTCATATCTTCACATGGAAATATTCTTCAGTTATATCTCACAATTTCTTCCCTGAAAATGTTGAGGACAAAAGTCCACTTAATAAAGACTTACTTTTAAACCTAATGAACTGAATGAGCAATAAAGACTCTGAGATATATTTAAAGTCAGTGCCATAACAATTTATGAATCACAGTAAATATGCCAAGGAGTTGTAATAGCCTATGAAGAGAAAACATCCAAGTCAAATTTGAACACTAGAGATAAAATCTAGAAATCATGATTTCAAACAAAAACATGGCTAATATCTATATATTTGCTGAATGTCAAGCTCTAATACAACTAAAGCTCTCATACAACTGTCAAGCTCTAATACAACTAAAATTCCAATGTCTCCATCTGTTAATGTGACAGGAACAGGCTGGTAAGTGAAGTCAGAACAACAGTATTCTGGAAAAACTAAGAACTTCCAGAAAATCTAGAAAAACATATCCACAACAGATGGGTCACTTAGAAATGAATACATCAATCTGCCAAACTGAGTACGGCTCTAATTCCCTAAATTAAAATCAGTAGTATCCCCACTTTCTAAGAGTATTATGGCAGTGGGAAGGCAGTGGGTAGGTAACCTGAAGATGCACATACACACATCTAATGTGACCTAAAGTGTCATACTTTCAGGTTTCCTGTCAAACATACTAAATTCAGGTAAAATTCCTTACCAGTTAACTTCTTCACAGGTTGGAGCCGAACACTGATAGACTGATGTGTGAGTAAGGGGGAGGATGGAAGAGAGCGAGACATGCCCTCCATAATCCGAATGTGCTGCATACCTTCACTCACTGGAAGTGGTGGAACAGCGTAGTCTGGCTCAAAAGCACAATCGCTTTCTGTGGAGATGCCACCTGTTAATAGGAAAGGAGAGTACAAGAGATGATAAGGATGATTCAGTATATAACACAGACACACGCTCACGTGTGAACACACACATACACACACATTATAACACAGACACACGCTCACATGTGAACACACACACATTATAACACAGACACACGCTCACGTGTGAACACACACACACACATTATTTATTGGGAGGGAGGGGTGGATGGAAGGAGGAAAGAAAAATTAAGAAGGAAGAAGAAAGGGAGGAAGGGAGGGAGGGAGAGGGAGGAAGGGAGAGGGAGGGAGGGAGGGAGGGAGGGAGGGAGGGAGAGAGAGAGGGGGAGGGAAGGAGGGAGAAGGAAGGAGGGAAGGAGGGAGAGGGAAGGAGGGAGGGAGGGGGAAGGAGGGAAGGAAGGAAGGAAGGAAGGAAGGAAGGAAGGAAGGAAGGAAGGAAGGAAGGAAGGAGGGAGGGAGGGAGGGAGGGAGGGAGGGAGGGAGGGAGGGAGGCAGAGAGAGACTGGATCTTACAACCATAACTTCCATAAAATTAAATAAAGACAATAGCAGGTTGCTAGGACCACAAAAAAAAAAAAAAAAAAAAAGACCTATCATAACATGTCTTACACTATTTACACAAATTTGCTACAGTTAGAAAAATATTACTATACAGTATTTGGTCATTAATTAACAGTAACACATATACATTGAAGATGAATCAGAAAAATCATATAAACTGGGGTTATAACTCCATGGCCAGACTCCTTGCCTCACATTCTCAAGGTTCCAGGTTCAATCTTTATTGAGTGAATAAATTGAATAAATAAGCAAATAAATAAACAAATGTGTGTGTGTCTGTGTGTGAGAAAGAGAACAGCAGTAGCAGCAACAGCAACAACAACAACAGAGGAAAAGCCAACAACAGCAACAACAACAACAGAGAAAAAGCCAAATAAGGCAAATATAACCTGACAGAAAATAAAATGTGTTCATCAACAAGGTACAACATTTAAAGAAGTAGGCTTAATATGTTAAGAAACTAAAAGTTTAGAATTTTAGAATATTAAAAGAATTAAAATTTAGCTGAATTTGAAGGCAAATTTACATAGACAAGATAACTAGAAAATACTAGGATGACAACTAGAGAGCCAAAAGAACAGAAGTACAGGCCAATGAGAAGGCTCGGCAAACACAGGTAATTCCCACTAATTCTGCCCACCTGAAGTACCCCAGGACCTACATGATGAAAAAACAGAAAAATATTCTGCAGGCTAGCTTCTGACCACCAGATGCACACTGTGGGTGTGTAGTCACTCACACAAACTTACCCCAAAAGTGTGTATTTTTTTTTTAAAAGAGTAACTCTACAAAAATGGGAATGTGTTCTTGAATAAATAGTACCAAAACATGAGCAAGAGAAATGTGAATAAACTATATTTTATTTAAAACAAAACCAAACAAAAAGACCATTTTGGGTATCAAAGAATGTTATTAAAAAATGAAAATACAATTCTCAGAATGGAAAAATATTTGCAAATATTTTTGATGAGTCTAGGCTTTATAATATATAAAGGACCCTTACAACCCAACAACAAAAAGACACACACACACACATACACACACACACACACACACACACACACACACACACACACACACAATGAAAAATTGGGCAAAGGACTTGAGCAGATATTTATAAAGGACTCATAAATGGCCCCTTTGCATTTGAAAGTATGCTGAACCATCTTTCTATAAAAGTAAATCAAAGTGAAATGAGACCCTTCTTTATAGCCACTAAGATAGATGCCACTTTTAAGAACAAAGAAAAGATGGCTCAGTGGGTAAGAATGTTTGTTGCCAAACCTGAGCTCAATCCCCAGAACATGATGGAAAGAAGAACTCACTCCTTCAAGTTGTCCTCTGATCTTGACTGGGTATGTGTGTGCTATGGTATGTGAACTGTGTGTGTGTGTGCTATGGTATGTGAACTGTGTGTGTGTGTGCTATGGTATGTGAACTGTGTGTGTGTGTGCTATGGTATGTGAACTGTGTGTGTGCGCTATGGTATGTGACTGTATGTGTGCACTATGGTATATGAACTGTATGTGTGTGCTATGGTTTGTGAATTGTAGTTCAATAAAGAACGATCCCTCTAACCATGTATTTTTTTTAATCTAGAAGTCTAGAAATCATTTGCTAATTTTTTCCTCTTACTAACCCTTTGGACATATTCTTCTTCTGAAGGTTACCAATCCAAATAACTTCAAACAATTGTTAAATATATAAAAAAAATGAAACTATCATATAATGGCAGGGGAGAGAAATGGTATAGCTTCTGTGTAAAACATAGGTTGCTCATCCAAAAGTTAAACACAGAATCACAATATGGCTCAATTCGTTCTTCATTCTTTCATGTATATAGCCAAAAGCCGTGAACACAGGTTTACAAACCAACACTTCAACATGAGTATTTGCAGTAGCATTATTTATAATAACCAAAAAGTAGAAACAACGCAAATGTCATAAACTGATAAATGTGACACACACAGCTATATCATATTTCACATAAATTAAATATTTAGCTGTCAAAGGAATGATGGTCTGACATATGACATACAGTTCAAAAAGTCTTGAAAGCTAATGTTGAGTGAAAGAAGTAACAAAAAGCCACATACAACATGATTCTGCTTATATTTAAGATGCTCTGGACAGCTGTTCAATGGGCCTGATGTTTTCTTTTGGGGTGATGGGTAAGAAAGCACTGATGTTCATATGGCACAGTGAACATGCTAAAAGCCATGGGAATATCTGGGGATAGTGAGCTTAATGGTTTATGAACTGTAGTTCAGTGAAGAATGACATGGCTTTTATCTCTAAACACATATTTTTCAGTTCAGACACCTATCAATCATCTCTGAATTCTTCCCTTATCAATTTTTACAACACATAACTAACAGTTCTGCAGACTGCCAATCTAAAATATATTTCAAAGTTCCATGTTCTGTCCACTCTCCCACCACTACCTTAGTCCCAACTATTACTAATATACCACCAATATTCAAGAGGCAGAAATATAAAATTTATTACTTATCCTTGGATTTTAGAACTTCTACCAGCATCTTGAACCTTTATTCTTCTTAGTCTCTGATCACTGTGTTTAATATGTTCTATTTTCCCTCTCCCTGCCCCTGCCTGATCAGATGAACAATACATCTCACAGACCTATCTTTTGAGGTGTGTTTATCTAATCACTGTGCCTTCAAAATATCTGAAATTGATTTATACAAAATTATATTATTTAACAGATTGGAATCCATTATGGTAATTTACAAACTAACAAATCCTTTGGTAATCAAAATCAGCACTAGATTTTTTTTATGAAGGAATGTATTCAAAATGCTGCATTTCATTTAGTGAAGTACCAGCTCTCACAATGTTCCACTGTTAAAAATGAGTTGGTAATTTTAGGATCTGATAATCCTTAAGGAATCATAGTGCAATTAGTCCAGTTTGGCTGTCCTAGTTCATTTCTCTGGCTAGAAACAGTTTCTTTTTATCTTCTTTGTCCTATAAATTATACTTGAACTCATTGATGCTATAAACAAATTCTAAAAATGTATGCTTCAAGTAAAATATTGGTGAATATTAACAGGATTAGGCTGCTTAATAACTTTTCTTAGATAACTAGCAATCTCAAAAATTCAGCAGAAAACGAACTTACTCTATTCGTGTGAATCTGCAGTTTGGCTGTGGACCAGCTGGTGTAGTTCTGTAGCACTAGGCTAGTCAGATGTCAGGTTCAGTACCCATCAATGTGTCACTAATGGTGAGCCTAGTCACTGAAGGGCAAGTGAAAGCACAGCATGCTATGGAGATAGAGAGCTCTTCTATTAGGGAGCTGCAGATTGAGCTCTGCAAAAAAGAGTGAAACTGAATAGTGCATCACACATGGAGGTTGGAACAGACAGGCAAAGTCTCTTTATCACTTGTATCACACTGTATCTCTTGGTACCCTACTTTTGTATTTTGTACTAAGGTGGGAGGATAGGAGTGGAGACAGGGAAGAACACACTGCTTTGGTTTGACTCTTTTATGCACTCTTGGAGCCTAGGGCACATTTGGTTTTTAAATACAACTAATTACTATTCAGGTCTTCCACACCCAGGTATCACACTGGCAGAAGTCTTTGGTACAAGAGAGCAATCCATCAGGTGATCCACAGGCTTCTAGGAGAGTGAGCTGAAAGTGGTTCTTATACTGTCTGTGTTGCTGGGCTTGCATATGCAGAACAATGAACAAGTATTCAACCCATCAGCGGTCTCAGTAACTAACAAGCTCCAACTGGATAAGCATGGTAAGGCTCAGCCTACAAATTGCCATTTCTGGTCTAATCTGCTAAGAAAACAGAAACCAAGCCACTATCTTGTAATCTGCCGTTGGTGAGGTGGCAGAAAATTATCTCCATTAGCCACTTAATATTCATCTATTTGACTTGTTTGGTTTAATCTGGATTATTTTGTTTTGCTCATTAATTGTGTTAATATTTTGTTTCCTCTCACCATTATCTCTCATGTTCTTATCCCAGTGTCTTCTTTGCTATTTTTGCCTTTTCTCTCCTTTTTCCTTTCCCTGTCCCTTAATTTGTATTACTATTATTTGCTAATACGTTTGCCTTTGGTAACTTTTAAAATTTTTTTTTATTATTTTTATCACATAAGTGCCAGGGGCCTGCCTAGCCTTTAAGGAATGGTTCTGGGTGGGACACAGCATCAGATAAAGGCCAAAGTCTGAGGATGCCTGGCCTTATCTTATGGTGCTTTAATAAGCCTCTCTCTCTCTCTCTCTCTCTCTCTCTCTCTCTCAATTTAAAACAGAAATGTTTATATATATATATATTTTTTTAATTTTCTATATTCTTTGTTTACAATCCAAAAGCTTTCCCCTTTCCCAGTTCCCCCCTCCCTATATGTCCCGTAAGTCCTCTTCTCTTCATCCATTCTCCTATCTTTCCCCCTCCCTTTTCTCTGTCCTGGGACTCCCCTACAATGCTGGATCAAGCCTTTCTAGGATTAGGGTCCTCTTCTTCCTTCTTCATGGGAATCATTTGCTATGCTAATTGTATCTTCAGTATTCAGAGCTTCAAGGCTAATTAATATCCACTGCTCCACTATGTTCATAGCAGCCTTATTTATAATAGCCAGAAGCTAGAAAGAACCCAGATATCCCTCAGTGGAGGAATGGATACAGAAAATGTGGTATATATACACAATGGAGTACTATTCAGCAATTAAAAACAATGAATTCATGAACTTTTTAGGCAAATGGGTGGAACTGGAAAATATCATCCTAAGCGAGGTAACGCAATCACAAAAGAATACACAGAAATGTTTTAAATTCTGAGAGAGTTAATACAATACCTAATACTGGACTATTAGTATGAGTGCCAATGTAATATCTTGGTACTTTCTTTTCTACCCTTATTGGGAATATAGTTGTTTCCAATTGCTTTTCACTATATTTAAATACCCAGTTTGTTTTTGAGTTTTTATAACTGCAATATGAAAAGAACAGGTTACCAAGAAGACACTTATAAAAATTGGAGGATACAGTCATTCCAAAAGATAAGATATCACTAAATAGAAATACAGGAACTATGATGAAGGGACAGAATATCCCTTCTTCAGAAGTTCACTGCTTTATATAAACCAAATCTAGGGCTGGAGAGATGGTTCAGTGGTTAAGAGCACTGACCACTCTTCTGAAGGTCCTGAGTTCAAATCCCAGCAACCACATGGTGGCTCACAGCCATCCTTAATGAGATTTGATGCCCTCTTTTGGGATGTCTGAAGAATAGCTACAGTGTACTTACATATAATAAATAAATAAATTTTTTTTTTAAAGAAACCAAATCTAAATACATAGAAATGGCTCAAAAAAACAACAAATTTAACCATCTAATTTTTACACAACGCCCTCAATGACATCAAGAGGAGATGACTAAACAGATGAATGAAACAAAGAAGTCAATTCAAGATTCAGATGAGAAATTCACCAATAAGCTAGAGTCTTTAGGGGGAAGAAAATCTTGTAAATGAAAGGCTTTTGGGTAGGGGGTGATTTTTAAGACTGGATTTCACTGTGTAGCACTGGATGTCCTGGAACATACTTTATAGATCAGGGTGGACTCAAACTCACAGAGATCCACCTGGTTCTGACTCCCAAGTGCTTGGATTAAAGACATGTACCACCATGCCTTGCTAGAAATGAAAATCTTAATGAATCAAATTCTTAAAATCAATGGAAAATATCACCAATAGAGCAGGGATTGAAGACAAAGTTGAGAAATTATTACATTTAAATGGCAAAAGAAGAAAACCTCAACAACAAGGTACACAATCAATAACTGTGGCTCCAGCTTCCAGGATCTCGGGATCAAGAGACCAAGCCTAAGGAATAGAGAAAGGAGTAGAGGGAGCCACAAGTGAAAGTCAGAGAAAACACACGCAATGAAATCACACCAGAAATTTTCTGAAGGCCAAGATATTAAACTTCAAGTAGAGAAGGCATTTAAGACCCAGACATGGCCAGAAAAGAATCTCTCTGTGTCACATTGTCACATAATAGTTAAAATGCCAGCAAGTCAAAAAAAAGAATACTAAAGGCTGTAAAAGTAACTCCATATTGCTTATAAAGGCAATCAAATAAATCAGAATTTATCAGCTCTGCCAAACAGAAATGCTAAAACCAAGACAGTGTGGAATGTTCTATTTCAGACAGTTAGACACGAACATGAGCAACGGCACTGTCATGTCCCATACACATTGTCTCACTGCAGACACAATCTCAGGTTCTTAGCATCTTTCTGCACCCTCATTTTCAATTATCTCCAGGTCTTGGAGGGATGGAGTATGGCATAGCTGTCTCATTTAAAGGGGAGCAGTCCACAAGGACCAGTTGTGAGTCTTTTGTATTACTAACAACCTACTATAAATGAAACTTCGTTGATGAGGGCTGAGAGATGAATTATTCTATATATACATATAAAGACAGTAACTGCTGGGCCTGGTGATGTACACATTTAATTTCAGCACTTTGGAGGCAGAGGTAGGAGGATACTGGTGAGCTCAAGTTCCAGTACAGACAGGACTACAAAGAAAGACCCTGTCACTCACAAACAAACAAAAGGTAGGGTATATAGGGTATATATATATATATATATATATATATATATATATATATATATATATATATATATATATATATATATATATATAATCAAACTAAAACTGTTAGGTTTTCCCTTAGGGATTATGACCTAGCCAGCAGCAGGCTTTTGGCCCGATTAATGATACCAAGTATGAGTTCTACTTTGTGGAGCAGGCTTTACCGCTAATCAGAAAGTTGGTTACTTCAGTTACATTTGTGCCACTATTAAATCAGCAGACACATCCTGCTAGGCCAGTTGTTATTCTAGCTCACCAGGTTCACAGCTGTGTAAGACACTGATCATTTCCCTCTGGTGGTAGCATATGTAACACCTTCCAGCACTATTAAAGCTAGCTAGCAGGAATGAAGCTTCCATGTCCATAGCAACTTGATCCCTCCATGATCTATGACTAAAGTACATATGGTGTATGTAGCAATAGAGTTTATAGTCAAGTTATGGAGTATAACCAAGAGCAATGGTAATATCCCATACTGTTTGGGAAGGCCAATGGGCCCTGGGATTTTTATGTAATAGGCTACGGTATCTGTGAGAGGTATCTCTACCCCATTTATAGAGAACTAAAAAAATTTTACTAAAGTTTTTACTAAAGTTTACTATTATAGGTTAGGCCATAAAATAAAATGAAAGAAATTTCTGAATTTTATCAGATAAGAATGAAATAAAACTAAAAATTAGAATCAAGGGAAGCTTACAGAGTTTATCCAAAAATATGGCGGTTGAATCATGATTATACTTTTGAAATAAAGTTGAGACCTGATTAAAGGAGTACATTTTGAAATTCCTATAATCAAATGAAAATGAAATGCCAGGTACCAGTATCTATGGGATATTGTGAAGATATTCTAAAAGGATTTATGAGTTGTCTGCATTAAAAAAAATCAGTCATATCAGAGAAATAGCCTAATGATATATACAAAGTCTTAGCTAGCCAATCCAAAATTAATACAGTAGGTGAAACATAGACTATTAGATCTGAAAACAATTTACTATAAAAAACAGTAGAAAGGATCAACAAAAATAAGAGCTGATTCACTAAAAAGATAAGAAAATTTGATAAACCTAATGACAGCTAACTAAAAAGAAACAGAAGAACAGCAACAGACAGCACTAAGTGCCAGAGGATCATTATGAAATATTTTTTAAATTTTACATATTCCAAAAACTTTCAAAAGTCTTAAAAAATGAAACATGTGCCAGGCGGTGGTGGTGCACACCTGTAATCCCAG
This sequence comes from Apodemus sylvaticus, assembly GCF_947179515.1. NCBI lineage: Eukaryota > Metazoa > Chordata > Mammalia > Rodentia > Muridae > Apodemus > Apodemus sylvaticus. Next base: position 17,273,126 of record NC_067481.1, read on the forward strand.
CACTCTGGGAGGCAGAGGCAGGTGAATTTCTGATCAAGGCCAGCCTGGTCTACAGAGTGAGCTCCAGGACAGCCAGGGCTATACAGAGAAACCTTGTGTCGAAAAAAACAAATCCAAAAAAGACAAAAAAAAAAAAAAAAAAAAAAAAAAAAAAAAAAAAAAAGGGAACATGTGATACAGATGATATACTAAACAACCCAAACAGATCAAACCTCAATGAGATAAAAACAGTAACTAAACATCTCCCACAAAAAAAGAGCGATTCTGAAACAGCACTGATGAATTCTAGTAGACCTTTAATAACATTGGGACTCCATGAAATTGAAATGGGAATGCTTGTAAGATCACTTTACAAAGCCAGCCCTACACTAATACCAAAAGCATATAGAGTAGGATCAAGTGGCTCACACCTATAATCTCAGCACTTGGGGGAGAGTAAGACAGGAGCAATGTCATGCCATGATTTTAAAGCTATCCTGAGCTAATAGTAAGTTTCAGATCTATGTGAATCGAAGAATGAGATTCTATCACCCTCTCTACTCCCCCATTCCCCTCTGCACCATTCCCACCCATCCACCTTCACCAAAAGAGAAAGATGATACAACCAAAATGTAAACTGTAACTAACTTCCTGAATGATCATATAAAAATCTTCAACAAAATACTGGTAACCTGAAATCAGTAACACACTGGAAAGATCACACACCATGATAAAATTGATTGTATTCAAGTACTGCAAGAAGGATTCAACATATACAAGTCAGTAAATGTAACACAGTACATAATTAGCATCTCGGACAAAGTCACAAGACAATCTAAACAGATTCAGAAAAATATCCCTTTAGGTTTAAACATTCCTTTATGACGAAAGTCCAGATGAAGCTAGCTATAAACCAACAAAGTCTGTTCAAGACAGATGTTTATAGACAACATGAAACTTATTGAAGAATGGAAACTATTTTAAGAACACAATAAGATATCCACTTTCTCCATTCTTATCATATAATACTTTATTTTTGGATAGAACAAAAGGCAAGAGAAAAAGATAAAGGTGACAGAAATAAAAAAAAGCAGGTGAAATTACGCTTATTTATAGACAATGCCATCCTTTACTTAAAGACTCATCTAGAACATTTATGAAAATAAGTAGTTTCTGTATATACTAATATGCAATGTTCTAAAATTCAAGTCAGGAAACAATCCACTCAAAATAGCCACAAAACAAAATATAATAACAAAAAACCTAGGCATAAACGTGAAGGTATTAAAGACTCCTCTACAATAGAAACTACTTAGGAAATTGAAGAAGACACAAGAAGATAAAAGGTATTCCAAGTAAAAGGATGAACAGGATATTGTTAAAATGGCTTATACTAACTAATGCTATGTACAGATTCAATATAATTGCAATCAGAATGTCAATGATATTCTTCATAGAAATGGGGGGGTACAATAGAAAAAAATCATATGGAACTACGAAGACGTCAAATAATTAAAATAATTCCACACAAAAAGAAAAAGGGAAATTGCATGACCCTGGCACAAATTCAGACTCAAACCAAAGAGAGACTCAGAAAATGAGTTTTTGACTGCTTTGTAAAGAATTAGATGGCTGTAAAACTCATGGTGACAAAAAGAAGCCTCTCAACAAATGATGCTGGGAAAGCTATGTATATGCAAAAGACTGACATTAAATTCCCTTCTCTTCCTCTGTATAAATTAAGTTTAAAAGTGGATTAAAATTTGTAATATAACACAAAAAACTTTGTGACTACTTAACTAGGAAAAAACATTTCACAATATGAGCAACAACTTTCAAAATCGGACTCTAGTAGCTCAGGAAATAACAGCAGGAACTAAAAACTGAGATTTGTAACACTGAAAACTTTCTGCACAACAGAGTAAACAATTAAAAGTCAACCCAACAGAAGTGCAGATATCTTTGTTAGCTATTCATCCTACAAAGGATTAATACAAAGAATTTAATAAAAACTGAAAAATTAAACACTACAAGAGAACAAATAATTCTTCAACAAAATGAATTGAATAGTCAGTCCTAAATGAAATGAAAATAGAAAATAAGTTAAAATGCACAGCATCTTTAACCATCAGGGCAAGGTAGATCAAAGCCACATGGAGAGTCAGTATGCCATGGACTGTCAATATGGCAGTGATTGAGAAAACAACACTAATGAATGCTTACAGTGAGTGGAGCCTGGTCAATCTCAGTGATAGCCTCAATGCATTTTTTTTCTATCATCCCACTGCAAAGCATTTGCTTTGTTGGTGGCTGGTACTAACCTCCAGACCACCTTCTTTAGCAACACTTGAAATGTTCTCCTTTTCAGGACAAAATGCACATTTTTCAAATTGTTGTAGTGGTTGCTGCTCTCATAATCCTTACTTCACACCTGGCTAAAAGCAGCCAGTGATATCTACACACCCTAAATGTTATTTTATCTCGAAATTCCTTCTATCAAATTAGTCAATGGCGGTGCTCTTAACCGACTGCTCTTCCAAAGGTCCTGAGTTCAAATCCCAGCAACCACATGGTGGCTCACAGCCATCTGTAATGAGATCTGATGTCCTCTGCTGGTGTGTCTGAAAATAGCTACAGTGTACCTACATATAATAAATAAATAAATCTTTAAAAAAAATTAGTCAATGGCTTTTAATTTACTCTTAACTCAAAGTTCTAGCACACACAAAATGTAGACAAATTCTTTACTAGAATATGTACATGAATGCCCTCTAGTCTGATTTTCGGTAGAGTATTTCTGCCTTCTCAGCTGCTACGTCATCAATCTGCCCTTCAGTAACTGCATTACTGTTGATGTCCCACCAGAATCCCTAGTTAAGCTCTGGTTACAATTTTCTAATCTTTCAAACTTTGCAAATTCTTCCTGCAAATCAGTTCCAGGGCTTAAGAGCCACACATTTAGGTATAGTCATAAGAACGACCCCCACTTATTTAGGGTCTGGGTTACTTCACTAAGGATGGTATTTTCTAGTTCCATCCATTTGCCTGTAAATCCCATGATGTCCTCATGCTTAATATCTGAGTAGTTTTCCATTGTGTAAATGTACCACATTTTCTGTATCTGTTCTTCTATTGTGGGACATCTGGGTTGTTTCCAGTTTCTGGCTATTACAGATGAGGCTGCTACCTATGAACATTGTAGAGCATGTGTCCCTCTGGTATGGTGGGGCATCTTTTGTATATATACCTAAGAGTGGTATAGCTGGGTCTTCAGGTAGAACTATTTCCAATTTTCTGAGGAACAGACAGACTGATTTCCAGTGAGTGGTTGTACCAGTTTGCAATCCCACCAGCAATGGAAGAGTGTTTCTCTTTCTCCACATCATCGCCGGCACGTGCTGTCTCCTGAGTGTTTGATCTTAGCCATTCTGATTGGTGTAAGGTAGAATCTCAGGGTCATTTTGATTTGTATTTCCCTGATGACTAAGAACTTTGAACATTTCTTTAGGTGCTTCTCGGCCATTCAAGATTCCTCAGTTGAGAATTCTCTGTTTAGCTCTGTAGCCTATTTTTTAATTGGGTTATTTGGTTTTTTTGGAGGTTAGCTTCTTGAGTTCCTTATATGTTTTGGATATTAGCCCTCTATCAGATGTGGTGTTAGTGAAGATTTTTTTCAAGACGAGGGATGATGTCACCAACCCACAGTCAAAATTTGTGTCCCAAAAGTGTTCCTGTTGAAAGAATGCAGGGACAAAAAGGGAGAGGAGAATGAAGGAAAGGTGGTCTAACTGGTCCAACTGGGGATCTACCTCATGGGGAGATACAGAGGCCTGACACTATTAATGATGCTATGATGTGCTTACAGACAAGATCCTGGCATGACTGTTCTCTGAGAGGTTCAACTAGCAGTTCACTGAGACAGATGCAGATACTTATATCCAACCATTGGACTGAGGTCAGGGACCCCTATGGCTGAATTAGGGGAAAGATGGAAGAAACAGAAGAGGAGGGTGACCCATAGGATGACCAGCAGTATCAACTAACCCAGACCTCCCAGACACTTGAGCAACCAAACAGGCAGCATACAGGAGCTGGTCCAAGGCTCCCAACACATATATAGCAGAGGACTGCCTGGTCTGGCCTTAGTGTTAGAAGATGCACCTAATCCTCAAGAGACTTGAGGCCCCAGGAAAGGTAGAGGCCTGGTGGGGTGGCATCCTCTCAGAGATGAGGAGAGGGAGAAGGAATAGGATGAGAAGCTGTGGGAGGGGTGACTGAGAGAAGGGCTGAATTGTAAATAAATAAATAATTTTTTAAAAGAGTACACAGGGTCATCAAAAAACTAAATATGAATTAGAAGACAAAGGCTGCTTCCTTTCCTACACACCTGAACACTATGTAACTAAAAGTATATTTCAGAAATACACACATACACACACACACACACACACACACACACACACACACACACAGAGTTGATAACTTGGAGCAATGGTTCTCAACCTTCCTAATACTGGAACTCTTTAGTAAAGTTTCTTATGCTGTGGTGACCCCCAACCATAAAATCATTTTTGTTTCTATTTTATAATTTTGTCACTGTTAGTAACTGAAATGTAAATATCTGTGTTTTCTAATGGTCTTAGGCAATCCCTGTGTGAGGGTTTTTTAACCTCCAAAGGAGTCATGACACACAGGTTGAGAACCACTGGCTTCGACCAACTGGACTAATTTCTTAATGGACATGATCTGTTAAATGCCTTACAAAAATAAATGGAAAAAATAACAAAGCTTAAAAAAACTTCTATGGCCTCAGAAAAATGGGTTATATTAATAAATTTTGTTACTTGCATAAAAATTTTTGGTCCCTGGTTTGGTTTACAATTCTAGTCTCTCAATACAGTGGGTCACTTGTAGAATTTAATCTAAGTAACTCCATAAATGTTTGAATTAAACAAAGACCACAAAATGACAATTATAAGTCTGTGTGTTAAGCAAATTGATTGGACATCAACGTAAAAAAATCAACATTCTTCTTAGGATTTAACGCAAATGGTATAAAAAATGTATAGGATCCAATACATTTTTGTATGAAGATACAGGAAAACCTCAATTTGAAAGAGAAAAGTCATAGATGCAAACTCTAAAATGGTACCTATGTTGGAATTAAAAAACAAAGACTTTAAGGCAACTATTATTAATAATAATGCTTTCAGAAAGAAAGGCAACTATTTCTGCTATGACTACAAAGATATACTTAAAATGCAACATGCATTCTATATATAAAACGCATTCTTTAAACCAGTTGCATTTCAGATGTTATATATTACCAATGATTATATACTGCACCATGAAACTTATAGTTCTATGTACAAAACAAGCTTCAGTTGGTCTCCAGAAGATATGGTATAAGTGTCATTCAACACTAAGGCTAGAAAGCTGCAAAGGTGATTAACTCTTATAACAGCCTTATTCAACTCTCCTCATAAGAGGCCTTTATGGAAAACAGACAAATCATGAGGAATGGGTATTATTTTTTACAACTTATTTATATTGCAACACCTACGACTGTTGTTTTAGATGTGGTTGTATTGATGAAGCAGACCAACATATCCCTGATTCCTAGTTTGCATTTGACCACCTGAAAAACTATTAGAAGTAGTATTTGTTCAGTCATCTGGGTTGACGATACCTTTCCACCTTTCTACTTCCTATCAATTCTGTAGCACTAGGTAATAATCTATTCATTATGTTTGTCTACTACACTGATGACACCATGCTGACTAGACTTAATGAACAAGAAGCAGGAACTTAATTTTGATAGTTTAACAAGGTCCTTACTGCAAAACCTCAGGTTAATCTAGACCAGACTTTTAATATTTGGAGCAGGAAAATGCTATTCTTTGCAAAAACTATTATTCTCAAAATGAATAAAATGAACAAACAAACAACAACAAAACAATTCTAATTTACCTCTGGAACTTAAAGTCAATGTTTTATCATTACTATCATGCTACCATGTGACTATGGCAACCAGCAAAAAAATAAGTATTGCTAGACCAACAAAGCAATAGGGTTGGATGTGCAATGCATCAGTCATCAGAAGATCCAGAATCAAAAGTAATTTAGATTACTACGAAGTGACACAAATATGCATGATGTCTACTTCTGCCGTACTACTTATTGTAGATATGTGATTGTCATGATCATTTGGCTAAGGGAGGAAAGAAAAAAATTAATGATGATTTTAACTGACATGTAACTTTAATTTTTAAAACCTTATTTTGAATGATGGTTCTTAAACGCTTTAACCTCCTTTTTGGCCCAACATCCACCAGAGATATTAGGAAAGAAAGGATGGGGGGGGGTGGTGGCACAGGGGGTGAACTTGTTTAGAAAGGTTCTTTGGAGCAACTCCAGTCTATGTTGTCTGGAAATAGGCAGTTCAGTGTATAGGTTAGTGGTGGCAGCTCAATCCACTGGCAAACACTTCAGCATTCTAGTTTCACGGAGTCAACAGGAATCAGCAGCAGTGGCACTACCTAACAGAGACAGCCAGATCTCAGCCTCAATTCAAATCAGCAGGAGGGACCCAGAGGGATACCAGGAGAAGTTCTTGGCTGTGTCTCTCTTAGTGAATGGAAAATCAGCAAAGACTAGAGACCCACAAGCACTGCACAGCTAGCTGGGCCAGCAAGATAAGCTCAGCCTCTGTCACTATCCACTGAGGTTTTTTTTTTTTTTATATTCTCTCCAAACATCATGTGTCTTCCACGGGTCTTGTCTCAGGACAAGCATCTGTCTCAATTGACATCCCTCTGACAATCAGCCCAAGTCTGTGAAAATGGCAAGAAACTTCAGCACACCACCAAAAGATTTCTGGTGTGTATCTTCTATGGAGTCCCAACAAGTGTACTAGCAATATAAGGTAGACCAATATATATATATATATATATATATATATATATATATATATATATATGTTGTTAGCAAAGAATCTTTCATCATGTGTCCTTTTATGTGTTTTAGTAGAACATCCTTTTACCTATGTTTGCTTCAGTTAAATGTTCCTTCACATGTTTGCCCCAGCAAAACACCATCCAACTGACTTTCCAAAGTACCCTCAAGTTTCCACTTTACCTGACTTGTAGACAATAACAGAACAGTAGACCCACACTAGGGAAGAAAGGTCATCTTGAAGGGAAACATTCATTCCCAATGGCAGAAGCTTGAGCTAGGCACATGGTTGTTCATTTACTTTTTAAGGAAAATTGACAGAGGTATTATTGTTAGATATTGACTTGTAGATAGTGCTGAGTGATTTAAGAGGCTATGTGGGACTTGGAAGAATAAATGAATTGATGACAAGGAGATCTGAGGAGTAAAAAAATGAAGAAGTCTTTGAAAGAGCACAAACTATCAAAGTAATCCATGCCCCATATAATTGCCTGACAAAGAGCAGACTTCAGAGAAAGAACTGCTCAACACAGTATACAAAACAATCTGATTAGGGGATTCAACCAATCTCTTTACCCACTTACTACCTCTGTACAATGGACTCATTAAGAAGGAAGAATTTAAACATACACTCAGCCGTGTGAATTTCAGCAACACTATATTGATGATAGCCATAGCAAAGTGTCCAGCCTGGCAGGACTCCACATGTGCAATGGAGAACAGCTACATAATTAAGTTCCATACATGGTATCACTCATGAAATGACCTATGAGCTTGTTCTTCCTTCCTGGATCCTGCTACTTCCCCTTCCTAAAATCCTATGTATTTTAAGTAAAATTTGATACTTTATTTATCTTTAATTTGATACTTTATTTATATACATGTTATACTGTTAAGTTTTCAAGTTGTCTTATTCTGCCCCCTTGTGGGAAACAGCTCTTTCATCTTTTACTGTGAACAAAGCATTAAGTCCAACTTGCTCCTTCAAAGGAATAAAATAAGTATTAATTCTGTAATAGTTTCACTTCAAGCTTTATTAATAGGTTCCTCATACTTTGCCATCTATTAAGAATTATATAAGCTTTAGGAATTATAGAGAGTTTTTTTTTCCTTTCAGGCTTTTGTGATTATCCATTAGAAAAACTCAAGACAATAATTTAAATCAAAATACTTCTGTACACTCAATATGATTTTCAACCTTCTTAGTGCCCTTGCTTTTATTGCTTCTCTTTCATAAATATGAACAAGTAAGGACTAACTTCTACAAGGCTTCTATTGCTATTTAGGCAAATTATCATAATGCTAAGTAGTCTGGTATATTCTGACACAAAATATGCTTGTAACTGCATGTTACAATAACTTTTAAAAATTATAAATAATTATAAATAATTTTAGAAATGTAAACAGATGAGCAATTGATAAGAATACATTATTGGTTACTTACACTACAAATTGTGTATCAATTTTAAGAAACAATTTCGGAGCAGGGCGGTGGTGGCATACGCCTTTAATCCCAGCACTTGGGAGGCAGAGGCAGGAGAATTTTTGAGTTCGAGGCCAGCCTGGTCTACAGAGTGAGTTCCAGGACAGCCAGGGCTATACAAAGAAACAGTCTCGAAGAAAAACCAAAATAAACTAACCTAACAAACAAACAAACAAAAAAGAAACCATTTCAGGATATTCTGTAGAGATAACCATGAGAACAGGAAGAACAACAATAACAAGAGAGAACAGGAAAAACAAAACTGCACCTCATTTTTAAAGTATTCAAACTAATTTATGAATGTATGTATGTATGTGCATATGTATGTATATATGTATCTATATATCCTTGAATATATCATGAACTCAGAGAAACATACAAGATAATGCTGATGAGACATTTTAGGTGAACAGAGGAACAACTGTTTGGTTAAAAGTACTTTTTTAGATAATGAGATCATAACCCTAGAAATACAACTATGGAATACCCACAGACATTCTAATGTCACCTCTAACACACCAAGATCATAAAGAATTATTGGCCAATGAGCAAATGTCAAGTTTAGTTTTATGAAAAATGTGTTATAGTGAAAAAGATCAGCAGGAATGAATTTCATACATACAATAGGACTACATATAAAGATGTTTCAAGGGAAATTATAAGTTCAGATCCTTCAAATATAACCAATAAACAAATCCATAATTTAAATACCAGAATAAAAAGGTTCTAAATGCATACTACCATACCAAAGTCCACAGCCAGGCATACTTGGTGCTTATCTATAAATCCCAGCACTCAAGAGGCAGAATCAGGAGGCTCACAACAAGACAAAGCCAGTCTGGTTTACCACATGGCAAATTGTGGGTGAGCCAGGCTACAGAGGAAGATCTTATCTCAAAATAAAGAAACAAACCAACAGAAAAATTGCTGTAGGGTAACACAAAGACAGTATTTTCTTGTGGAGAATAATGTAACCTAGGTATGGTGATAGGTATAGGAATACAATTTCTAGTGCCCATACCTCAGCTCATAACTGTCTGAACTCCAGTTCCAGGGAATCTAATGACATCTTCTAGGCTTTGTAGAAACTGGGCATATATGTGGTATAGAGACATACATGCAAGCAAACACTCATACCACATAAAATAATAAAAGTAAAAAACAGAAAATATATGCAATTAGATGGAAGAAATTATATCTCAGATCAGAGCATGAATATGAAGATAACAGTATAACTGTAGTCCAGTGTATTACCAGGTTTGGTTTAAACACAGAAGGAGGAAATGTAAGCAGCAACATCCATGGACAATGATCTGAGTAAGTGATGCACGAGTAGTCAGGCTCATCTCCCACCTTCCCTCCCCACCTGTGTGTCGTTCAGAAGATATCAGAAGTCTCTGCCCCTAAACTTGAGCAGAAGAGTATAGATATGTATGAGAAAGTAGGCTACAGCAGCAGATTAGTACAAGACAGGAAAGACTCTCAAGCCAAAAAGACACTGGCACAATGCACCAGATACCTCACAAGTCCTCTATTAAGAAGAAACACGAAATTAAAACTATTCACAGTCAGACAGAGCAGATTATCACATGGTATAGTGGTGTCTGCTGTTACTTATTTGTTCTAAATGGACACGCATCTGATTTGGTTGGCTGATATTTGTGGCATAATAATTATTGGGTATTTGAGTGTTATTCATCCAAAGAAGAAAAGAAAATGTCATACTAAAGATAGAGGGGCAGCCAGTGAGAAGGCTTAGTGGATAAAGGAGCTTGCTGTCAAATCCGAAAAGCTGAGTTCGGATCTCAGAGACCCACACAGTGGAAGGAAAGAACCAATTCATACAAGCTAGGTTGAGAAAATGAGTGAAATCTACTGCTTCTTCCTTTCATCTTTCTCTTCCAGGCCTGCCTCAAGGAAAGTCTGTTTCATAAGTGGCTGTATCTAAGGATGCATACGTCTCTAAAAGAAGAGAACTCCAACTAGAACCCTGGTAGTAAGAGAACATAACAGAACTTGCAGAAGAAATGGATAAATTCATACTGATTGACTAGGACGTCAATATGCTTCTCTTAATAACTGATCAAGCAGACAGAAAATTAGCAAAGATACAGAAAACAAGACTGAACAGTATCAATCAAAAAGACTATGCTGTATGGCATTTATAGAATCTTACATCTTTAAATAGCATAAAACATTCTTTTTGAAGGGTTCAGAAACATTAAGGTAAATTGTTTTATTATACACTTTGGTGTATACCTGTAACTCAAGACTCAATACTCAGGCAGAGCTGGAGGCCTTGAAAGCTGACCTTCATTGTCAATGTGATTGAACTTTAAAGTCACCATGGAAACACACCTTTGTATGCCCATGAGGGTATTTCCACAAAGTTTTAACTGAGCTGGGACCCTGAATATTTCCAGCACCATTCCATGGGCTAGAATCCAGACTGAATAAAAAGGAAAAAGTGGGTTGAGTTCCAAATATTCATCCCTCTCTGCTTCCTAACTACAGATGCAACGTGACTAGCTCCCTCATATACCTGCCACTAACTGTGCCATCCATGCCATGATCCAAATCAGATAACAGAAATATTTGTACCACACACTGACAAAAACTAAGGTTTTCTACTCAAGTCTTAGATATTAGCTACCCTGAGCTTTCTTATACAATGCTGTTAAGTAGAAACTCAAGGGTTCTTTGGAAAGTTGGTTGGATGATGTTTTGCAGGGGAAGAAAAACAAAAAGGAATCTTTCATTAAAGTGGACATAGATGTGAAAGGCTAAGGCAGACTCATGAAGGGATGTTTCACTGAAGCAGACACAGAAGAGAGGACGTTCTGCTAAAGCAAGCAGGTGAAAAGACATGTGATGAAGGATTCTTTGCTAACAACATGCTTGTATTAGTCTACCTTATACTGAGTAGTTGAGCTGCATTTGTTGGGACACCATAGAGAGAAACATACCAAAAAACTTCTGGTGGTGTACTGCAGTTTCTTGCCACTTGCACAGACTCAGAGGACATGTGTTACTTGGAGGGTATAAATAGGACCTTCACGAAGTGATGGAGACAGAGCTTGGCTTGCTGGCACAGCTAGCCCTACAACTTTCATAGGCTGATCTTCACTTCCCTGGGAGAAGCACAGCCAAGAACTTCTCCTGGGGTCCCTCCTAGTGTCTCTTGCTGACTCCAGCGGAAGCTGAGGCGTGGCTGTCTCTGTTAGGTCATGTCAACACTGTTGTTAACCCAACTCTACCAAACTGTTCGTGTATCCGTGAAGTGTTTGCCAGTGGACAGAGCTGCCACTAACCTATGGACTGAACTGCCGATTTCCAGACAACACAGATAAGAGTTGCTCCAAAGAACCTTTATAAACAGGTCCATTTCCCCTGTATCATTTATTTTCCACTACCTCTGGTGGATGGTGGGCTACAAGGGAGGTTAAAGTGTTTAAGTACCATCATTAAAAAGAGGTTCAAAAATACGAAAATTACAACACTGGTTCTCACTAGAGTTCCTCTGAGCTGCATGTTGTCTTATCTTCTCATTGCCATCTTTAAGTCCTTTCTCTATTACTGATGTTCCTATTTCCTGTAATCCATTTCTTTCATTTGGATGACTCTGACATTTTAATGGGAAGGCTAGGCTAATTCCATGACATGCTTCAAACTGGCAGCTAAGGAGACTAGGCCTAAATCTCTGTTTCCAAGAACTGGACAATTCCAGGCCGAATCCAGGCCTCAGAAGCTGACCCAACACCTGGCCTGAGGCAAGGACAGTGGGTCAGCAGCAGTTTCCAAACTTCCTCGGGTACTTCCTGAGCCAACAGTTTCTAGGCCTTCCCAGCAAATTTCCAGCCCTGGCACCCCAGTAATGGAATGTCTGTAGAGATGGGCCTAATAGATTAACATAGAGGTCACCTACCCCCAGAATTACCTAATGTACTATAAATCTGTTCTTCAAGCTCACTTGGGTGTCTCTCTATCTTGGTAATGGGGAGACCCCAGCACACTGGACTTCTGCAGAATAAAATGTTCTTTGCATTTACATATATTTGAGTTGGGGTGTTATTCTTCGGAGAATCATAAACCCTTACATTAATGGCTCACATTTATCAAAATAAATTTTATTTTATTAATCATAAAAATTTTAAGAAAAAGTACAAGACCACAGTTTATTTGTGAATATTCACATTCTTAAAATATTTGAATTTTAGCCATGTGTTGTGGAGTACATCTGGAATTCTAGCACTTCAGAAGATAAGGCTGGAGGATTGGACCATGGACTACATGGTAAGACTCAATCTCAAAAAAACAAAATATTTAAATCTTATTTGTATAAATAGTTTCTATGCACTTGAAATTCTAAGAGTGATATTATCCTTTTCCAAAAATTGAAAGATGTTTCAATTTTCATTTGGTTTCAAATTCTTCAACTAAGAAGTCTAAAACTAACTGACTTTTATTACTCTGTATATTAATGTTGCTATGTTTTGTCCTTCTCTAAAAACCTGAAAGATTGTGTGATCTCAATGACTGGAATGTCATGCCTTAATTCAGCTCTGTGTTTAGCTATAATGCATAAGTCCTTTCAGTCGGGAAATCTGTATCTTTAATACAAGAAAATCCTATTATATCTCTCTGTTGATGATTTCTTCCCTGCTTTCTCCTTTCCTTTCAGATCTATTAATTGAATATTGACACTCGTGATCCTGCAAATTTCTCCACACTTTCTATTACTTCTTTATCACTTAGTTCTCTTGCTCTCAGAGTCTCTCAACATTAATTTCTAATATTTCTATGGGGCTTTAATTTCTAACATCAGAATTTTAGTGTCTAAGAGCCAATTTAAAAGGATAAACCATCGTCCTTTTTTATAGGATTTGTTTTTTTAAGATATATTTATTTATTTATTATATATAAGTACACTGTAGCTTCAGACACCCCAGAATAGGGGATCAGATCTCATTACAGATGGTTGTGAGCCACCATGTGGTTGCTGGGATTTGACCTCAGGACCTTCAGAAGAGTAGTCAGTGTTCTTAACCACTGAGCCATCTCTCCAGACCCTTATAGGATTTGTTTTGAGGCTGCATTATTTTCTCTTAGATCTGAAGATAGTTAGCAGTTATGAGTGAGATGTGGCACATACCTATAGCTCCAGCGCCCAGGGAGGCTAGGGCTGAAGGATCAAGAGTTTTGGGGACTACAAAGTAAGATTCTGACTCAGAAATAAAAATAATTGGTTTATTATTTTCCTCTATAAAATGTTTTCAAATTGCTTTATTCTATTTAATGATTATGTCCTCATACTACAATGATTCTTCAAATATCAAGTAAGCCTTGACTAAGGGCTCACATGGAAGAGCAAAGGACTAAAAGGCTGAATGGGAGCATGAAGACTTGTAGCAGTCTGAGCTGGGCTGTTAAAAGGAATCTCTGATGACTACACCAGTATACGTTTCTTTTTAATTAGGTTTCTCAGAAAAGACTTCCCCATCCAATCTCCTGCTTACAGGCCTTACATTACCAATATTCTGAGTACCCAGTAAGATAAAGAAAAGAGAAAACTCCTGGGGACCAATACTTCTATTTTAGCATAGAACTCCTTTTTTCAACTGCACTATGTCTTTCAGCCTGGAGGGTCTGTAAAGAATGAATTTTGAGCTTTACTAGAGTCCTAAGTGGGCAACAGGAACCTCTGATGCTTGGCTGATTAGTTACCTTTTAAGAGGACATCCCTGGAACCCAACTCTTCTCCACCTGCCTTTAACCAAACCCTCCTTTGCTCCTGTCTCTACATGTCAGTCAAGCTTTCTGAGACCTCTAGAGGATGAGCCACATGGCTTTGTTTATTTCTACTGTGACTCAATTTAGAGCTCAGTTTTCAATGATGTATCTGTAGGCCCTAACGTTATATGGAGGCTGTCTCATTACTAACCCTTGTACTGATCTTTCAGTGGGGCAGCTTCACCATCCTCTACTTCTAATAGTACTTCAATTTTTAATAATATCTGTTTTATAAACTCATTAGGTTATTCTTCAAATATCTAGTCAGCCTTGGTTGACCACAAATATTTTAGGAAAGCTGTAATAACTACAATTTCTGTATTAATTTTCTTGTTAGGGTTTTCACATATGTAGTCTCATTTAATCTATCTCTCTCTCTCTCTCTCTCTCTCTCTCTCTCTCTCCCTTTCTTTCTCTTTCTTTCTTCCTTCCTTCCTTCCTTCCTTCCTTCCTTCCTTCCTTCCTTCCTTTCTTTCTTTCTCTTTTTTTGGAATATGTTTAGAGAGTTAGAGTGAAAGAGAAAATAAATCCCTAATATCTGAAATATTGAAGATCACTTAAGAATGATTTAATTATTGCTTGTATAAATAAAAATTCAAAATTAGCCATGTCTGGCTAATTCAAAATTAGCATGTAACATGCTCCCAGATCTTAGTACAACTACCATGATGGAAGTACTACTCAGGCCATAAGACTCAGCACACAGATAGTATCACCTACAAAAATGAAAACAAAGGCCTAATCCATCAAACCAATAGTTTTGGAAAAGTCTCTAAATGCACTAGTTCTGCTTTTGGCTAACTGTCCTAAACTGAATTATGTCATCCCAGAATATGTTTTGGTGCTTAAAAACTCACCCTAAGAAAGGTTCAGGGTTACTCTAAAATTCTGAACCCCAGTGTAGTCACTGGCTCCAAGTACTCTTCCGTGGTGAATAACCCATAACATTTCCTGAAACATCGTGTGTGTGTGTGTGTGTGTGTGTGTGTGTGTGTGTGTGTGTGTGTGTGAGAGAGAGAGAGAGGGGGGGGGAGGAAGGAAGGAGGGAGGGAGTAGGCTGGCTGGCTTGTGCTTACAATCTCTCCCCCAACACACACACAGACTACAGATCCAGAACTCTTAGCTACTTCTCCAGCACTATGTCCGCTTATGTGCCACCATGCTATCTGCCACAGTGACAATGAACTAAATCTCAAACTGTAAGCACGCTCCAATTAAATGTTTTCCTTTATAAGAGTTGCTTCGGTCACGGTGTCTCCTCATGGCAAAAGACCAGTGACTAAGACAACTTCCTATGTCATAACCAACCTCTAGAATTCTTCTAGGATCCTCCTTACATACCTGCAAAACAACAGGCTCCTCTCATGCTATACCCAACCTTTCCATCTAGCCAGATTGATCCCCACACTGTAGGCTTAGAGAAGGCACATCCTGTACATGGCCCAATCCCCTCTGTCCATCTGACTTTATTATATCCAAGCCATTTCAAACCTCTAGACTCAACCTACCCACCCAACCTCCTCTACTCATATCAGACTTAGAACTACCAAAAAGAAATCTACATGCCCAAAACTCACTGGAAAAATGCAAACATAGTGGATCAAGTCAGATCTTTCCTCCAAAACCTACTGCTCTTGCAAAAATGTTTGTCAATAAGAATTTCCTAGATGAACCCCAGTATACAGATTTAAAACAATCATAAATTCATCAAAGATTCAAAGAGTTTTTAAAAAGCACAAGGAAACTGATCAATGAAATTATGGAAAAAAACTTAAGGAGAATAAAAACCTGAATTATGTCCAAGACAACACAAATATAAGAAAGATGGCAATGGTGAAAATAACCAATGACTTGAGAATGGAACTCAACAGGAAAAAGAAACAGAAGAGGACTCACCCTGAAAGACCCACAGACTATCTAATAAAAACCTCAACACCAAGCAGGAAAAGCCCTCTTTAGCTTTCCTGGTTAAAGTTGTCCAAGAGATTACCAAAATAGTATAGACTATTGTTGTTACCCTCGTTTGACCCCAAGGAGTAGAAGGTTAAGTCCCTGTTGCTGAAGATACCATGTACTTGAGTCAGACGCAGGGTCTAAAGGACCCTTAGCTAGAACTGACCTAAATGTTTCCTCCCTGAAGCTGTCACACTGCCAGAAGGCACATGCAAGCTTCCAAGGAGGGAAGCAACCAGCAGTCTTACCCAGAAACGACACTATGTACAACAACAACCAGTATGGGACAATTACCTAAGGGCACAGTAGTGGTAAGCATACCTTGGTGATAACCAACAGGTCTCTAACTAGGCTTAAGCAAGAAGCACTCACCATGAGGGCAATTATGCTTGACACTGGAAACCTACCCAAATACCCAGAACTAGTGAAGTAAAAGATCTTGGAAGAGAACCTATAAGACACCTACAACTTAGGTACAATAGAGAATTTTTTTTAAAGGTATATAGTTAACAGTATGGTTACTAAATCACATAATCCCTAACTACCCTCTAAATATTTGTCCTTATACCCACACATAAATGTAGTTTTCATCTCTCATCAAAAGAACTTCTTTTTGCAACAGATGGAGACCATTACAGAAAACTACAACCAATCACAATACAGAGTTATGGAGCTCAGTCCTGATGGATACATCTACAAAACAACTACCATACCTAAGGCTCAGGGAAACTTTTGGAAGAAGGGATGGAAAAATTTTAAGACCTGAAGGATCAGGAAGTTCACCTTGAGACACTATCTCCTAGAAATGTCAGAAGCTATACTCATAAAGTTTCACCAACATGGCTACCTAAACATGAGCCATGCCTAAGTACACTAGAGAAAGACTACATTGCCTCAACCCTACACAAAGAACTATAGGCAACCAAGGAATGCTGAGAGGAGAAGAAAAAAATCTACCCCAGAGAAGAGAATACCAACTGGTTCAGTCCCGAAAACATGCATACAAGTAAAATTATACAGACTGAATAACACATACATACATACATACATACATACATACACATACACACACATATATATACACACAGAGACACATAACGGAAATCTTTAGAAAAGGAAAGGAGGAAAATGATGTAATTATATAATAATATCAAAAATTAAAGAAAAAACTGAATAGTGACCATATCAGAAAAAAAATAATAAAAAACCAAAAATTAAATAGAAAAGGGAAATAAGAAAAATCTAAAATATAGCAATTTTACCATTTCTTCTCAGACAACTATGACAACAAATATTATATTGATGAAAAGTTTAAAATACTATATGAGGGGCTGGAGTTGTAGCTCAATTGGGAGAATACTACCTAGCATTCATGAAGTCCTGGATATAACCCCTACCCTGTACCACATAAACTGGATTTGGTAGTGCACACCTATAATCCTAGAACTTAGGAAGAGGCCAGAGAACCACAAGTTCAAGATCAGACTCAGTTATATAGTTGGGGGTGAGAGCTATATGAGATTGTGTCTTGAAAAAAAAAAAAGAAAGGAAGGAAGAAACAAATGCAGAGTGAAAGGAGAGAGGAAGGAGAAAGTCAGTGTGTGATTATACTCCAACAAATGATGGTGTTAAAATTTTAATTTGTTACTTTCTAAAAAATAGTATCTAGACATTTATCATTAGCGTTGGGGGAAAAAGTAAGCCTTGGTATCATTTAAAAAGTGACATGAGGCTCCATTACATCAATAAACACTAAGTGAAAACTTGCAATACCTAAAAGAGACCTGGCAAAATCCCAGTCCCCAAATGAAGTTATGAAGAAGGAACAGCTAACACTGAGAAAATTTTACCTTGCCCAGAGCGGCTTTGGCGAGAATCTACACTCGACTGTCTTCGATCCGGTGGTTCCTCGTTTCCTCCATCTGCGATAAATTAAAAACAGCATAAACAGATGATGAGTTTGGCATAATTCCAGTAACCTCTGTATCATAAACTACTATGTATATCACTTGTTTCATTTCGTATAATTAGGATCATTAAAAATATCTGAGGATTTCCTTATGTAAGTCAATGGCTATTGTCCTTACTTTTGTAAGGAGGGGTTTACATTCTCATACAAAACCCAATGTTTTTTTCCCCTCCACCATATATACATACATATGAAGGAATGAAGAGATTTATTGATTCAAAAGTTTATTTAAAGCATTCTAGCTTAGAAGCCCTGACCTTTAAACAATGTCTAAAAGACAGGCAATTGCTTGCCTAAAATATGTCAAATAATTTCAAGAACTGTATGTTTTACTATAGTAAAATGACTTTACTATAGTAAAATGTTTAATAAGACATTTTTTTTAAAAAATCAATAAGCCTGCTATTGATTAATTTTTTAAAAGAATCGGTAAACTGCAAGTGATTCAATAAGAGATAAAAGCAGACAAATCCTGGAGATATTTTACTCATAATTTTTTTTTAAATTTTGTTGCAATACTCATTTCACTATCCATATTTTAATTTTTTAAGAAACAAAATATACCTCTTTATACATTTTTAAAAACTACAACAAATATAAATTCATAAATAATTCCATTATATTATATAGACACAAAGTGACTCATCACAAATGAAAATAGATTTAGAATTCCATAAAGCATATGTCAATTAAAACCAAAACCAAACACAACCAACCAACCAAAAACAAACAAACAAACAAACAAACAAACAAAAGCAGCCTAAAATTCAGGCTTGATGGCACATGTCTATTCTCCCAGGATTCAGGACACTGATGCAGAGGGGATGCAGAGATTAATTGCTTCACGTAAACCTAGATAACATAGAGTGCCAGGTCAGCCTGAGTTAAATAGAAAACCAAAAATCAGACTAAACAAAGCTAAAACATTAACATAGTAGTCTAAAGTTACAGATTTCTTTTTACTTGTATCAAATTTAAAATGTACCAAAGACTCAATAACTAACTTCCACTTATTTCTAACTTAACAGGAATAAGAAGCAACAATTACAAGTAGGTTTAAGAAACACTACTCTTGTTCTGTCATCTGTGCTCTTTTCTTCTGTCCTAGAGAGCTTGTCTTAACTTTTACCTCTTTTTTTAAATGCAAGGACTATATGTAAATTTATTATGGAAATAAAGTTTTTAAGAGTACATTTACTCCATGTAAGACATTTTTCTATTGAATATCTTCTTCATTTACATTGCCAATGGAAAAACCTCTCCCAATTTCTCCCCTCCCAAGAGCCCCCCTCCCCAAAGATTTTTTACCCCTCCTCCCACCTGTAAGACTTAAAAGTAATTAATATACATCAAATATATTTATCAATTTCTGTTCTATAGCATAAGGCCTATGTAGTAGGTACCATGAAGATCAGTATCAATGAACTGATTTCATAAATATAATAGCTGTAAATACAGAAAATAATTGGAAGAAAAAAATTATATCTGAGTCTATTATAAACTTGGCAGCTTAATATTCTGCTATTAGTAAGATTTTTAAAATAATGCAGCAAATCAAAAGATGCAATACAAAGCTGTATTTTTGTCAGTATACAAACATTTCAAAACTAAACCCAGTTCAAATATTATATACCTGACAGACATGTAAGAAAACACAACACTACTTGAAATACAAGGTCATGTGTCTTCCTTTAAGTCGGATGGTGGTGCATCCCTTTACTCCTAGCACTCAAGAAGCAGAGTAGTTTCAGACCATAATCATCTACAGAGAAAACTCTAGAACAGTCGGGGCTACAAAGAGAAACTTTTTCTTGAAAAAACAAAGAATATTTCCTTTAATATAATAAGACAAAAAAATTAAATCAAAAGGGTCCCTATACATTATTATTCCAGAATGAGTTGTTTGCCTTGGTTGAAATTAAAACTCAAATTCTTTACAATGCTATAGTACTAACTTGCTAGGCAAGGGGTGCTTACCACTGCAATAATGGCACAAGTATTATGGGAGTAATCAGCTGATTTCTGATTGAGAGCCACTCTGTAGGAGGAAGTTCATGTGTCAACATAGTCAAAGGTCCATGGCTGGTAAGTCCTAGGTACTAGGGAAATTTTACTACTATTGTTTTGCTAAATGAACGTATTTGAGAACCTCTTTAATATTTATGTTTATGTCTATAGACTAATGCTGTCCTCAGCTTTAATCAAGGAAGGTTCTCTTTAGAGCAAACGGCCGTTAAAGCAAATCAAGGGGCTAAAGACAAACGATTGTAGCATGCTCTGCATTAACTAGGCACTCATCTAGGCCAGGAAACATAAAACGAGAGGCAGAAAACATGTAGGAAACAAATAACAGAGAAGAATGCCATAAAATACTCACTTAAGGGCAAGACAGCAAAGATAGTCATAAACCCCTAACAGCTGATGCTACCTTGTAAGGCTGCATAAGACTGAGTCAGAAAAAAATTGTCAGCCACAGATAGGAGAGGGGCACATGGGTTCCCATCTTACCCAGGACACTAAAAGCAGTCAAGGGCTGCTAGATGCTAGGAAATCATTGTCTTAAGTGATGTGGCCCTTGGTTAGTTATTCACGCTCCAGGGAGGTAACCTCACACCCATGCCACACATGAGTGACCCTTTTTAAAACCAATATATCACAAAGCAAAATAAAAACCAAACAAAAAGAAATACAAGTGTGATGGGGACTTGGTGGGAAGAAGGTGAAGTACTGATGGGGGTGGGAGGAAGAAGATAGACCATGAAAGGATGAGTGTGTTACAGACACACAAAATTGTCAAAAGATAAATTAAGAACTAAAGAGACTTTTTAAAATTATAATTATTTTTAAGGAAATATTCATGTTTATATCATTTTAACTCTACATTCCAAATAAACAATTTTACAGATTCTTTTAATAGGGTTTGGTATTTTATTTTACATATTTATTTATTTTGGTTTTTCGAGACAGGGTTTTTTTTCTCTGTGTAGCCCTGGCTGTCCTGGAACTCACTTTGCAGACCAAGCTAGCCTTGAATTAAGAGATCTTCCTGCCTCAAAGTGCTAAGACTAAAAGTGTGTGTGTCTCAGCACACCTGGCAACACACTGTATTTTAACTTGGACCAACTCAAAGTTAGAATTTGTTGTTGTTTTTAACCCTCTAGGAGGTCTTTCACCTCAGATGTTCATAAATTAATATCCAATAAGCCCCAAAATCTTAAAGATTTTTGCTTAATTTGTATTTCTCTTATTAACAGTAAAACTGGGATGATGACTAGGTAGGTTAAGATATTTGCTGCACCAGAACCAAGGACTCTAGCATTGACTGGGTATAGAAATGCCAACCCTGAGGGCTCAATAACCAGCCTGTCTGGCTAAACAGTGAGCTTCCAGTTAAATTAGACACCTGTTGCAAAAATGTAGGGAGGATAAGCAATTGAGAAGACATATGTATTAATGTTTTCTCTCCTCACCTGCATAAGTGAGTCATGTGTACATGCAAAAAATAACAAACTTAGAAAAGCAAATTAATTTATTCAAAAGCTAGTGAAGTTAAATATATTCCACTGGCTATTTGGTTGTGTAATCTTGTTTCTATCCTATCCTTGCCACTCTGTGTGGGAGGCAGGGCCTTGTACATGCTCAATGAAACACAGTCACTTGAGTGACAGTCCCAAGCTCATCGTCACATCTTCTAATCTTTGCAATTCTGGAAATCCCTGTTTCATTTTTCTCAGATTGATTTCTAGAGCTTTGTTTTATATTTTAATTGATTGATTAATCATCTGGATATGAATTTCTTTACATTTTTTCTGTTTATGGTTCAGTGGGTTTCTTTTTATAAATATGACAAATCAATAATATTTGGATATGAATTTTTTTTACATTTTTCTATTTACAGTTCAGTGAGTTTCTTTTGATAAATATGACAAATATCCAGCCATTGTTTAAATAATGTTTTATCATATTTTTATTTCTCTTATTCTGGAATCTCAATGGCACAAATGTTGACCTTTTGTTTCTGTTTTATATATCTCTGAGGCTCCTCATCTGTTTGTTTGTTTCTCTTTAGATCTTGATAATTTGTATTGATATGCTTTCAAGGTCATAAATTCCAGTGTTGACACTATTCTGTTAATGACTCAACAAAGTACCTTTTTTCTTTGGTTATTATATTTTCTATTAGATTCCTTTTTGTAGAGAGCCTTATTGAGGTGCCACGGCACCTGGCAGGAACTTGACGTGGATCAATGTGAAGTTCCTCTCCCAGCCTTTAAGCAGGAACTCCTAGTTAGCCATAATCCCCTCCACCTAGGGTGGAGTGCTCAGACCAAGGTGAAGCCCATTGTTCTTCAAGGACCTGCAGTTTCCTGAGAAACACTAGCCACCTGCAGAGCAACTGAAGCTTCTGCTGAGAAGCTTCCAGCCTTTGGGGAAAGGGTTTTCCCCTACCTATATATTTGGAGTTCTTCATTAAACTTTGAGACCTTGAACAGCAATGTTGTCTTGGTCTCCATCTCTTTTTGCTGCCTTCCCAAACATCCCCAGCTTCCCTTCCAGGTAACCCGTTTGATGTAACTGTGGGCAGTTACACTTTTTGTGTCTTCTATTTCCTCATTAATACTTTTGTCTTTCTATTCATTTTGAGAAAGTTCATACAATTGCTTTCCAAACATTTTTTTTGTTCAAACATTTTTATAAATCATCTTTGTCCAGTAATTTCACTGACTCATCCAGATATTAACATCTATCCATTATAAACTATCTATAAATATATCTATTCCATTATAAACTAGTATTTCCTAGTTCTCTGTACATCAATTTTATATTAATTTGTTAATCTTTATGTGTAATTTTAGATTAAATCTGAGTGATCTCAATATTTTAAATTATGATTCAAGTCCTTTTTTTCCTTTTTTATTCTTTAATCTGTTTTTACAGTCCAGTCATTATCCCCTCCCAGTCTGCCCTTTGACTGTTCCTCATCCCATACCTCCCTGCTGCTCTCTCATCTCCAAAAAGATGTCCCCCACCCCCACCCTACCAGATCTCCCCACTCCCTGAGGCCTCAAGACCTCTTTATCTGGGAAATGTGAGCTCCATGAAAGCTTTTGTTCGTTCGCAGTTGTACTCTCACCTGCCTTGCCCAGGCACCTTCCAGCCAGTGGTTGGCTTGTGTTCTAGTCAGTGATCTCTTGGATCAATCTTAAAACTCTTTCAAATGATAATCAGGGTCAGAGATACTGTAAGATTAGGTGTAAACCTTGGTGTTTATAATTTTCCCATCTTCTTTCCTGAGGTCTCATACAGTCTTCAGTAAGTCCCAGATTCCTGGTATTCTTAGAAATGGGCTGCAGTAAACAGCTCTACTATTAGAGAAGGTTCTCCTCTCAGAATTTTATCTTATGTGGGTTCTCACCTTCAATAACAAGATGGGAGGACAGGGCAAGAAGAAAAGAAAACAGGGAGGCTAGGGAGGACTTCTATATGATCTCTCTGTGAGGAATACTCTTTTCCATTCCTCAAATCAGAACTAGAAAGCTCCTGTTGAAGATGCTCTGTCTGTATCCTGGTGCCATTTAGCTGCAGTAAGCTCTAACTAGCAGATATCAGAGGAAAAGAAAATTCTAAATTCATGAATGGTTCAGACTTTCACCACAATGTTCTCACTGTTCCTCCCTTTTCAGTCCTCAAGGAGTTATTTCATGCACTATGTCCAGGATAGCTGCAATCACAGTGGGAAAGGCTGTGTCACCTCATCTCATGTGGAGATGCACTGACTTCATATTATGAGCTGCCCCAGACTTTTTATTGTGTGAAGAAGGATCACAGGAGTTTGAAAACAGCCTTGGCTACACAGTGAAAAACTGTCTCAAAATAAATCATTAAAATTTGAACTAATCTGCGCAATTACTGAACTCAAAATTTTCAGAGAATATTTAATCAAAAAAGAAAAGAAAAGAAATAATCAGTGAGTTTATGAGTCGGCCTGATAAACAGGAGGAACACAGGATGCAAGGAATATTACAAAGCAGATCAATGCACACATGAAGAGAAAGGAGTGAAGAATATCTATTTAAAAAAACTGTAATAGAAAAGTCCATAATCTACAGAAATAAGCATTCAGATTCATGAAGCCCAAACACACAATATAAAGATACCTTTACCAAGACATACTATAATTATATTCTCAAAGCAAAGACAAAGAGTTTTTTGTTTGTATTTTGCTTTCATCGTTGTTTATTTTGATTATGGTATAGGTCACCAAGCTTTACTGTATTTCGGCCTTGTTTTGGAGACAGTATCTATGTACTCCAGGCTGGCCTTGAAACCTACCTCCATCCTCCGTTAGCAAGTAACACCTGTGTCAGTTGTTGATTAAAAACAAAAACAAAAACAAAAACCATGGACAGAGATATTAACTACCATATGTCCAAAGTTCTGAAAGAAAACAAATTGCTAACCAAGAATACTTTAGTCCATCCATCCATCCATCCATCCATCCACGAGCACTTTGATTCTTTATCTTATAACAGATAATGTTGCAATGAACATGGAACTACATATATCTCTTACATATAGTGATTTAATTTCCCTCGACATACTTCATTTGGAAGTACAGTTTTTAAGGTTTAAGGAATCTTAATATTGTTTTCCAAAATGTCTAAAGTTGAATTTTGTCTGATACAACTAGTTGTAACAAAGTTGGAGAGGGAGGAGAGATGAAAAATTTTCCCATATAACAAAATTGTTTTCCATATAAACAAAAGCTGTAAGTTCCTTACTACTAAAAACCTATCTTACAAAAAATAAAGGGAAATCATCAAGTTGAAATGAAAATGTGTTAAATAACAGAATAAAAACAAATGTATAAGTCTGTAAAAGTTATAAGATAGTCAAATTTAGAATACACTGATTCTGTAATGATGGTAGATAAATAATGTTTAATTGTAAACAAAAGATACAGTGCTGGAGAGATGGCTCAGTGGTTCAAAGTACTGGCTGTTCTTCTTGAGGTCCTGAGTTCAATTTCCACAACACAAGGTAGCTCACAACTGTCATTTAATCTGATGTCCTCTTCTGTCTAATTCCCTATTCTGTCATGCAGGCATTCAAGCAAATAGGGTACTCATATACATTAATAAATAAAAAATCTTTTTAAAAAGTTAAGATTAGCTGGGCAGTGGTGGCGCACGCCTCTAATCCTAGCACTCTGGGAAGCAGAGGCAGGTGGATTTCTGATTTCGAGGCCAGCCTGGTCTACAGAGTGAGTTCCAGGACATCCAGGGCTATACAGAGAAACCCTGTCTTGAAAAAACCAAATCCAAAAAACAAACAAACAAAAAAGTTAAGATTAAAATGTTTTTAAAATATTTAGTTATCATACTTTGAAAATAGCTGCCTGGAGGTCAAAGGCATTTCAGCAATAAGTTCCCTTCAAGGATCTATCCATGTTCATACGATTTATACATTATTGGTAAATTCACTATGTAAAAATAAGTAACAGTTATAAGAATGTTAGTGAATGGTTTATACACTTGGAATCTATGGTATTAATAAAATGAGAAATTAAAGTATATAGTCTTTATGTGTTTGAAGTTATCAGCTTAAAATAATCTAAAGACACTTCATGGTAATCAAAAAGAAAAAAGTAGTAAGTAAACAAAGAAGAGAAAGTATATCCTGAGAAAATAATAATATTAATAAAATATCAAAGGACGTAGCAAGAGAAGAATAAACAAATTTAAACTAACAAAATGGCAACAGTAATACATTATCTATCAATAGCTATGTAAATGTTAACTCTCCAATCAACAGACAAAAAGTAGTTAATGGAGGAAAAAAAATTAACTCTATGCTGCTGAAGACTCATTTTAGCAGTAAGGACACAAATAAGCCAAAATGGAAGGTAAGAAAACTGTGTATAAACAGTAACCAAATGAAAACCAGTTGGCTCCTCTAATACTGGATTTACTTAAAGAGGGCAGGTATAGGTTTACTGATGGAAATGATAGTAACCCAGGGGCAGTCACACTGAAAGTCTTTACTAAATAAATATGAGGACACTTAATAGTTATGATAGACTTTTTAAAAATTGTTTGGATGTAATAACAATTAGTTGTATCAGACAAAATTCATCTTTAGACATTTTGGAAAACAATATTAAAGTTCCTTAAAACTTAAGAACTATACTTCCAAATGAAGTATATCAAAGGAAATTAAATCACTATATGCAAGAGATATATGTAGTTCCATGTTCATTGCAGCATTATTTATTATAAGATAAAGAATCAAAGTGCTCATGGATGGATGGATGGATGGATGATGGATGGGTAGATGGATTAAAAAAAGCTTACAAAGCACTACTACTCAGACATTAAAAAGCAATAAATCTTGTCATTTACAACAAACATGGACTAAAGTAAATCAGGCCCAGAATGAAAACTACTATATTATCTCATTTATATGTGGAAGCTAAAAAAAATGTTGAACTAACTAAAAGAACAACTCCATAATTCCTGATATGCACCTCCCTATCCAAGGTACACCACAGAAACAGAATTTCTCCTCTTCAAAATATGCTATAGATACTCTAGCCCCTACCCCCAACATACACACACAAGTCTCTGACCTATTTTCATCCTATAGTAGACCAGAAGACCCTCCTCAAAGATCTAGAGTAACAGTTCTCAATCTATGGGTCAAAACTCCTTTAGGTGTCAAATAACTCTTTCACAGTGGCTGCATATCAGATATTTACATTACAACAAAATTAGAGTTATGAAATAGCAATGAAAATAATTTTATGGTTGGGGTCACCACAACATAAGAAACTGCATTAAAGTGTCACTGCACTAGGAAGGTTGAGAACCACTGGTCTAGAGGAACTCTACCTCATACTCTGGAGGGAGGGTAACTGCTAAAGACAGAACTTGCTGGATTTCCCATCCCTGCCTACCATCTTTAGAATACATCCCAATCTAACCAGGTACCAAAGTTAAATCAGGATCAGATAAATGATATAAACAATCCCATAACCCTTAAAGAAATAGAAGTAGTCATTAATAGTCTCCCAACCAAAAAAGCCCAGGACCAGATGGGTTCAATGCAGAGTTCTACCAGACTGTCAAAGACTTAACATCAATACCCTTCAAACTATTCCACAAAATAGAAATAGAAGGAACACTACCCAACTCATTTTATGAAGCCACAATACTCTGATACCTAAATCATACAAAGACCCAACAAAGAAAGAGAACTTTAGACCAATTTTCCTTATGAATATCAATACAAAAATACTCAATAAAATTCTTGCCCACCGAATCCAAGAACACATTAAAACAATCATCCACCATGATCAAGTAGGCTTCATCCCAGGGATGCAGGGATGGTTCAATATATGGAAATCCATCAATATAATCCATTATATAAACAAACTCAAAGAAAAAAAACCACATGATCATTTTATTAGATGCTGAGAAAGCATTTGACAAAATCCAACACCTCTTCATGATAAAAGTCTTCGAAAGATCAGGAATTCAAGGCCCATGCCTAATCATAGTAAAAGGCAAAATACAGCAAACCAGTAGCCAACATCAAACTAAAAGGGGAGAAACTTGAAGTAATCCCACCAAAATCAGGAACTAGACAAGACTGTCCACTCTCTCCCTGCCTGTTCAATATAGTACTCGAAGTCCTAGCCAAAGCAATTAGACAACAAAAGGAGGTCAAAGGTATTCAAATTGGAAAGGAAGAAGGTCAAAGTATCACTATTTGCAGATGATATGATAGTATACTTAAGTGACCCCAAAAATTCCACCAGAGAACTCTTAAACCTGAAAACAACTTCATCAAAGTGGCTGGATAGAAAATTAACTCAAACAAATCAGTAGCCTTCCTATACTCAATTTCTGACAAAGAAATTAGGGAAATGACACCCTTCATAATAGTCACAAATAATATAAAATATCTTGGTGTGACTCTAACCAAGCAAGTGAAAGATCTGTATAACAAGAATTTCAAGTCTCTGAAGAAAAAGATTTGAAGATCTCAGAAGATGGAAAGATCTCTCATGCTCATAGATTGGCAGGGTTAATATAGTAAAAATGGCCATCTTGCCTAAAGTAATCTATAGATTCAATGCAATCCCCATCAAAATTCAAACTCAATTCAGTTAGAAAGAGCAATTTCCAAATTTATCTGGAATAACAAAAAACCCAGGATAGCAAAAACTATTCTCAACAATAAAAGAACTTCTGGTGGATTCACCATCCCTGACCTCAAGCTTTACTACAGAGGAATAGTGATAAAAACTGTATGGTATTGGTACAGAGACAGGCAGGAAGATCAATGGAATAGAATTGAAGACCCAGAAATGAACCCACACACCTATGGTCACTTGATCTTTGACAAAGGAGCTAAAACCATCCAGTGGGAAAAAAGACAGCATTTTCAACAAATGGTGCTGGCTCAACTGGAGGTCAGCATGCAGAAGAATACAAATCGATCTATTCTTATCTCCTTGTACTAAGCTCAATTCCAAGTGGATCAAGGACCTCCACATAAAACCAGATACACTGAATCTAATAGAAGAGAAAGTGGGGAAGAACTGGAGCACATGGGCACAGGGGAAAATTTTCTGAATAGAACACCAATAGCATATGCTTTAAGACCAAGAATTGACAAATGGGACCTCATAAAATTTCAAAGCTTCTGTAAGGCAAAGGACACTGTTAAGAGAACAAAACAGCAACCAACAGATTGGGAAAAGATCTTTACCAAGCCTATATTCGTTAGAGGGCTAATATCTAATATATAGAAAGAACTCAAGAAGTTAGGCTCCAGAGAACCAAATAACTCTATTAAAAAAATGGGGTAGAAAGCTAAACAGAATTCTCAACCGAGGAATACCTGATGGCCGAGAAACACCTAAAGAAATGTTCAATATCCTTAATCATCAGGGAAATGCAAATCAAAACAACCCTGAGATTCCACCTCATACCAGTCAGAATGGCCAAGATCAAAAACTCAAGGGACAGCAAATGCTGAAGAGGATGTAGAGAAAGAGGAATACTCCTCCATTGCTGGTAGGATTGCAAGCCAGTAAAAACCACTCTGGAAATGAGTTTGGCGGTTCCTCAGAAAACTGGACATAACACTACCTGAGGACACAGCTATACCATTCCTGGGCAAATACTCAGAAGATGTTCCAACATGTAATAAGGACACATGCTCCACTATGTTCATAGCAGCCTTATTTATAATAGCCAGACGCTAGAAAGAACCCAGATATCCTTCAACAGAGGAATGGATATATAAAATGTGGTATATTTACACAATGCAGTACTACTCAGCTATTAAAAACAATGAATTCATGAAATTCTTAGGCAAATGGATGGAGCTAGAAAATATCATCCTGAGTGAGGTAATCCAATCACAAAAGAATGCACATGGTATGCACTCCCTGATAAGTGGATATTAGCCCCAAAGCTCAGAATATTCAAGATACAACTCACAGATCACATGAAGCTCAAGATGAAGGAAGACCAAAGTGTGGATACTTTAATCTTTATTGGAAAGTGGATCAAAACACTCATGGCTCACAGCCAACCAACAGAATAAGAATAGGGTCCCCAATGGAGCAGCTAGAGAGAGGACCCAAGGAGCTGAAGAGGTTTGCAGCTCTGCAGTAGGAACAATAATAGGGACCAACCAGTACCCCAGAGCTCCCAGGGACTAAGCCACCAACCAAAGAGTACACATGGAGGGACCCATGGCTCCAGATGCATATGTGGCAGAAGATGACCATTTCAGACATCAATGAGAGGAGACACCATTGGTGCTGTGAAGGCTTGATTCCCAGAGGAATGTAAGTCAGGAAATTGGGGGGGGGGGGGGGAGGACCAGTAGGGGGAGGGGAGATGGGATAGGGGATTTTTGGAGGGGTAACTCAGAAAGGAGATACCATTTGAAATGTAAATAAAGCAAATATCTAATTTTAAAAAAAGAACACATCCCAATCTATTAGCAGCAAATCTATTAGAAACATTTGTCCATGCTTCTGTCACACCTATGTCATGAAGCACACAAATGACAGGGTTTACACATGGCAGTTTCTGGAGAGCAGTATCCAGTAAGAGGGCCAAGAAGTTCTACACTCCTTTAGCTCTTTATCTATTCATCTCTGCCATTTGTAAGATCATTTATAATAAACTAGCAAACATAACTATCTCTCCGAGGTCAGAAAACAATAATGCATGATAATTATTTGAACCCAAAGATAATAATTAGGAAATACAAATTTATAACAAGTTGAACAAGAGCACAGATAACACAAAGTCTGTGAATATCAACTAAAGTGCAGACAATGGAAGCAGTCTTGGGGACAGAGCAATCAAGCTATGGGATGGTGCCATCTTCAAGTCCATGTTCTCAGAATTAAATTGAATTCCCAAAACTTTTGGGGTCACAAAAGTCTTCTGTGTAAAGTATAGGATGAAAACTGAAGAAGATCACTTTGAAAATACATCCTCTTCTCCCCACCTCCATGTCTCAAAACATGATGAGACACAAAGGGACAATTTGCACTCTAAGCCATACGACAAAGAACAATGTGAGAATCATCATGCTCATCAGACAGGTTTGCAATTTTTTACTCACAAACCATTTATTCTGGAGTTTTCCATGTACAGACCACATACGGCCATGGACAACTGAAATAGTGGAATGTAAGCTATGGATAAGGAGATATTGGTGAATTAGTTCATCTAATAAACTCAGAAACAATTTTAAAATAAATTTGAATGTCTCCAATGTAAAGCAATGATATGTAACTATTATACACTATTTTATTATAAAAGCTAAAATTCTTTCTTTTTTTTTTTTTTTTTGAGACACAGACAGGGTTTCTCTGTGCAGCCCTGGCTGTCCCATAACTCCCTCTGTAGACCAGGCTGGCCTCAAAGATCCATGACTCTGCCTCCTGTGTCTTGGGATTAAACACATGCACCATCATTGCTGGGCAAAAGTTGTAATTCTTATTCTTCCCAAGTTAGAACCAAATTAAAATTTCATTCAATTAGATCTTCTTTTAAAAGGAAATGATATGATTGATTCCTATAGTTCTATCAAAAACAAACATAAGGACCTGTCAATACATATTGAAGATTATTACATGGTTTGGTCAAAGTACAGCCTCTTTTAAAAGCACAAAATGTAAATAATATGAGCCTAGAAATTTCTAATAGATCAGTTAGACAATATGGTGTAAGATGTACCTACTCCAACCCCCCCCCAAAAAAAAATTATAGAGAACTGTGAGGATGTAAATGTAGTAGAACAATAATTTTGAAACCTTTAAAAAGTTCTGCTAGCTAATATTGAAGAAGCTAGATAACAAAATAACTAACTATGGACAATAATTACAACACTGGTTAACAATGTATGGATTATAACATGGTTTCCAGAACCAATGTCAAGTAGCTCACAATAAACTTTAACTCCAGCTCCAAGGGATCTACTATCTTCTTCTGACCTCCACGGGCAACTGCATTCATGTGCATAGATCCACATGCAGACACACAAATACATAAAAATTTAAAATGTTTTAAATGTAAGAGGGAAAATGAGACCAGGAAATCTTAGGGAACAGTTATGATCTCTCTCTCTCTCTCTCTCTCTCTCTCTCTCTCTCTCTCTCTCTCTCACACACACACACACACACACACACACACACACATACACATACGTATACACACACATAAACACACATACACACACACACACACACACACACACACGCATGTACACACACATGCACACACACACACACCAAAGCATAAATCTATTTGGAATTTAAAAACAATCATGAAATGCTTGCTCATATATACAAAATATAGAATTTGTTAATCAGTATACTAAGTGAAATACAGTAATAATCTACATATGAAACAATGACTTCAATACTAAGAAACACTATTACTAGGTTTCCTGTTCCCATTATTTCATAGAAAAAAATTAAGAAGAATTAGCTGCATAGGATACAGTTATAGAAGGATGTGTAAACACTAAAGTAATTTTAAAAATATAAATATCCAATATTTAGTGATTTCTGATGATGGCAATTAAGATGCAAAAGACTTACAATAAGAAAATGACTGGCATGGAGCAATAGCTCAGCAGTAAGAGAACTGGATGTTCTTCCAAAGAACCCAGGTTCAATCCTTAGCAACTATATGGTGGCTCACTATATCAGAATGTTTTCATTCTGAACCTGGAGATAAGCATCAATGATGATGACTAATAACCTGAAAATAGACTTGCTAACTGTAAATGAATCAACCACAATGCCAGTATTTTAAAAGTAGATGACTGCTTTCAAGACACACAGAGAGTATATAAAATGCTATGCCTAACACTGAAGTGAGTGAACAGAGTAAAGTTTTAAATCAAAGCAAGAGAGAGAGAGAGAGAGAGAGAGTTTACAGACAAGCTTCAAAGACAGCACAGGGGGAACCCATAACCCCCACACTCAGTTCCTTGTATAATCATACAATGAATCTATATTTTATTTAGATCCCCTTAGTTTTTATCTAATAAAAGATTAAAAAAAAGTTTTATCTTTTTTGTGTTCTAAAATAACACATTACATTTAGATATCATGTCGCCATAGAACTCTCATACTGACAGTTTCTTAGACTTTATTTAGGGTGATATTTATTGCATTGAGAAATGCTTATCATTTTTAGAATGTTCCTCAGTTGGAGTTTTTTGATGTCTTCCTCATGTAAAAACGACGTTGTGAGTTTTTGGAAGAAGCCACAAGTTAGGTCCCATAGAAACCCAAAACAAATAGGTGAAGAGTGCTACATATGTACACTACTCGATCTTCAGCAAACCCTGTAAAATATAAATGAATTTTTGCCTTAATAGATTACTATTATACAAATAAGTACAGAATCCAGAATTTAAAACTATTCCTGATTATTTTCTCTCCTACATAAATTCAAATCCATTACTCTACTGGGTACACCCCTACTCATCTACGTGTTTATAAAAACACATATTATTGGAAAATCCTGTCTATGTATTAGGAATACATTCAGGGTCTCAGCAAATAAGACCACCACTCCAATTAAAGTATCTCAACAAGGCAAAACTTCCCTTCTTAACAGAAGGCAGTGTTACTCAGCAATGTAAAAGAGCAAGCACACAGGGACAGAAAGTTCATTTGGCTTTTAGTCTAATATAGAATAAAATGGCTTTTCCACATTGGCTGGAGCACAACGTCACAGTTTTTTGCAATTGGTTAGTTTTAAAAAAGAATGGTACAAAGGAAATGAAGTAAAGGAGGAAGGTGTCATTAGTTTAAGTCCCTTAAGTTCTGAGAACACAGCATGGTCTTTGTAAAACAAAAACTGTACCAAATAAAGGGGATTAAAACGTTTGCATAAAGGTTTTACAAGATGGGGTAATGTAAAGATTTGAGGTCCTTGTTGTAAACAAATGTTCTGCTGTGTTTGACAGAACAGGAAAGACTAATAATTACTGTTTCTTACAAATAAAGTCCTTTTCAAATCTCCACTTGGATATATCAATTATTCTCAAAACTCATAATATCCAAACATGAAACTCTCTCCTGCTCTCTCCTTCAAGCCTAACTCTATCATAGTTCTTCATTTCAATAAATTCAAAACTGAAATCTTGATTTGATTAAAAAGTGATAAAGGATATCTCTGAATGCAGCTGGGTAGAAGTTTCCAAAAAGGATTAGCTATTAGAATGAGGGACCACCCTTAAATATGAATGTCTTCATGTCATAGGCTAGGGGTCCAGATAGAATAAAAGGGGAAGGAAAAAAAACAGAAAGAATGAAAAGAAAGTCCACCTAAACAGGCTTCCTGGCTGCCGTGTCTTGAGCAGCTCTCCTCTGCCCTGCCAGGCTTCATCCAGACTAAGTTCACCAGATTTATGTGGTGGTAGAGACTAAATCCACCACTCTGTACATGTCAGACAAGCATTCTAAATTATAGTCCATACATATGTGTTTTTTTGTTTGTTTGTTTGTTTTACATGTGTGTTTTAAAGTACTTAGCATAATACTTTGCTCTTGAACTCCTAAACCTTTGCCTCCACCTCAGGAGTTCTGAGGGTCAGTAGAAAGAATGGAAACAGGCAACCTCTGGAGGTAGGAGGCTGTAGGGACCCTCCAGAATGCACCAGAGACCTGGGAGGTGAGAGACTCTCAGGACTCAAAGGAAGGCACCACAGATGAAATGCCCAACATTAGAGAAAGGGAACTTATAGAGCCTACCTCCAGCAGGAAGGCAGAACATCAAATGAGGGAAGGAGGCCATCCCACAGTCACAACTCTGACTCATAATTGTTCTGTTTGAATTACAGAGATGGAAATGGAGATGAACCTGAGGAAAAGAAGGTCCAGGGACAGGCCCAAAGTGGGATCCAGCTCAAGGGGAGGTCCCAAGGTCTGACACTATACTGAGGCTATGGAGCACTCACAAAAAGTGCATGACCGCACTATGGTAAAGACCCAACAAGCAGCTGAAAGAGTCAGATGCAGATATTTGCACCCAACCAATGGACAGAAGCAGCTGACTCCTGTTGTTGAATTAGGGAAAGGCTTAAAGAAGCTGAGGAGGAGGACCACCCTGTAGGAGGACCAGCAGGCTCAATCAACCTGGACCCCCAAGATCTCTCAAACACTGGACCACCAACCAGGCAGCATACCCAGCTGATATGAGGCCCCCAACACACAAACAGTAGGGGACTACCCCCTGTGTTTAATCAGAGGAGATGCACCTAACCCTCAAGAGACTAGAGGCCCCAGGGAGTTTAAAGGTCAGGTGAGGTGTAGGGTAGGGACATCCACAGGGCTGTGGGGAGGAGGTATGGGATGTGGAACAGTCAGAGGGTGGACAGGGGCGGGGTGGGAATAACTCTGAAGTGTAAAATAAATAAATTAGTTAATTAATTTAAAACATTTTTCCTAAAATAAAGATCTATGGGTACTGTCATTTTGAAAACTATACCAGCAGTCTTATCTCTAAACTGTCCTATCATTTTCTTCTACCCTAAGTGTATACAAATCTAAATACTAATAAATACATAGAAATCTAGACACTTCTCCCCCAATTCCCTTAATTC
This sequence comes from Apodemus sylvaticus, assembly GCF_947179515.1. Taxonomy (NCBI): domain Eukaryota; kingdom Metazoa; phylum Chordata; class Mammalia; order Rodentia; family Muridae; genus Apodemus; species Apodemus sylvaticus. The sequence goes on from NC_067481.1 coordinate 17,308,414, forward strand.
TGAGACGGTAACAAGTTCCTTCTCTTTTGTTATTCCTTACATGATATAACAGCCAATGTTGTACATCATTTTGAAAAATTTATAAACAATACCCTCAAAAACTACCTAAGCTTTAGAATTACACAATGTCAATGACAGATTAAAAAAAAAAAAAAAAAAACTGCAACAAGAGATTTCCTTGCTTGGTTAAACATCTCTTTATTTATAGTATAAAGCTTTTTGTTTTTAAGCTGTAAAAAACTGTTTATACATTTCCTTTGATAAAAGCATTCATTTACAGTCAAAAATATCTGAGCTCATCATCTTACTTTATAAAACTCTTCTTCAACAAATGGGTATCTTAATTGCATCTAGCTCTACTGCAACTTTACTAATCCTTGTCAGCCATTTTGCTTTTAGCTTGTGACACTTCCAGTCAGCTGCCTTCAGCCCAACTCTATTAGCACATCAAATAACTTACAAAATAAGCACAGAATGGATCCTGTATGATAGAGTTGATGCTTACAGAAATACCTGTATTAGAGTCCTTTTAAAATATACTTCCTTTTATGATGCTTGGCAATTTCAAAATAATTTGATGTCTTTATTTAGATACTGATCCTGGCTCACAGTAATTGTCCCTCTCCCAGATTCTGTAAAGTTAACCTATTACTGCTTAAAGATACAATTTTTGGCTAGACATGTTGGCACATGTCTTTAATCCCAGTACCGAGGAAGCAGAGGCAGGCAGATCTCTGAGTTTGAGGCCAGGCTGGCCTATAGAGTGAGTTCCAGGACAGTCAGAGCTACAAAACAAAACAAAACAAAAACAAAAAACCAACAACAAAAACAAAAACTTTCTTGAAAACAAAAACAAAACATGTTTTCTAAGAAATGTTTTAAATATTTTCTCCTAAAAACAGAGGGTGGCATATTTGTACTGTGACTTAAGGTACAGCCCAGCAAATGATCCAGCCAATAACAAATATATGAAAGCTAACACATTATTCCCCCATCTCAATATTTCTATAATTGCCAGGAGAGAGCAAGAATTCTCCAGTTGCTTTCAGTTTGCAGCATCCTCTTCTTTTAAGGGGATGCTTAAATTATAGTGTGCTCTTAATAAATATCACTTAAATCTTTAAAAGACAACTATTTAATGGAGTTTTACTCTAATGGGGAATCGTGGGTTGAGTGGTTCTGTTAGTATCCTGGTCTTCAAACTTTTCCCCAGGTACTCTTCTCTCAATGAGTCCCACTCATTCCTATTTCATGAACGTCCTAAAAATTGTTACTTGCTAACCCATTCTATCACTTGAAGCTATTTTTGGAGAGATTCTTCTTTTAATAAATAGCGCTATCTAGAAAGTTTATTAAGACATAACACTCTCTTAGTAACAACAAAGGGAAGGAGTTGATTGCTGACAAGAACAAAGCCTGCAGGTTATTCAAAGAAAAGAATTAAGTAGGGGCCTCAGAACCTCAGTTTCTACTTCTAATCCCTCCTCATCTCCAAGGCATCTGTTGTCACTGTGATGCTAGCTAACCACCCAAGCTGCTGTGGAAGCCTCTGGTTAAAAAAGATTTCAAGGTTGCTGTTTCTTGTGAGGAACCAATCAGATTTCTTTGTTTCATCTGCAACATTCCATCAGGGTTATATAACATTTGGATACATGAAACATTCTAATAATACAGTATGTTTCACTCTATAGTTAACTATTTACTGTCATAAAATCTGGCACATGAAAATACCATTATTTTTTTGTTTATAAAAAGAAACAAAACAGAATTATACCACAGATTTTTTTTTTAATTGTTGAGGCAATAGAGCTATTTTGCTCTGTCTAAAAGAAACTATTTTTGAGAGTACATAATAAGTGCATTCTGCAGCCTACTAAGATTATGCTGATTCCGTATTATTTCTGTCTCCAGTAAAGTGGGTGAGGTAATCTAACATAGTGGCAGACAGCCATACAGTTGTTAATTCTAATCACATACAAATGTCTTTACTATGGAATAAAACATTATAAATAGATTTAAAAATCAGTCTGCCTGCATTGCAATTTTTAATACCACATAAAAATCTGGTCTTTAAAATGTTTCAATAAATATTTGCTCAAATAAGAAAATCTGAACTTGGACTTTCTTACCCACAACACAAAATAATATATCAGCAGCACTGTTACCTACGTGATCAGAATCTATACTCTCAACTCATCATGGAATCTCATAAACTCTTCTTCTCAGCAAGAAAACAAGAGAACAAACGCTGTACAAGTAAAATACTGATTTTCTGTGCTAGTAAAATAACTCAAACATTTCCATTTAAGCTAGAGCTTGTGAATACAGTATATTTCTTCTTTTTAAACCTCAAAAGTCATCTCACAGATGATAGTCACAAATCAGCACAGGTTTAAAATAGTAGCCAAAGCATAAAAAAAGAAGAATCTGTTGGGTGTGGCTTAAGAAAATGTATCTTGTCTCAACTGGGCAGCTCCTCAGTTACAGGCAGCTAAAGAAAGGCAAAATATAAACATAAGGAAGTAAAGTGCTTTGTAGGGGGTGGGAACTCAGCCTCCATGATTTTTAGTGCTCGATGTTAAATTGCTGCTCTAGTGCTTCTAACACTACAGTCTGGGATCAATGCTGAGATAGCTCAGGAAGCCAACGACAGTGAAATTTTACTTGTCCTACTTCCTCTCCTTTATTTTACACTCACTGTCAACATGGCTGTTCGTTCAAACATTTTGCTTTCACAGAAGAGGTAATCATTTAAGTCATGACTATGTGCAATGCGAACTCACTGCATTACAGCATCAATAAAATATGAAGTGCCAACTCTAGAGCTCATCCTACCAATGTTTTTCCCTATCTCACTAGAGAACAATTTCTTCTATTATAAAATGAACAATATAAGGAAAGAAATATTGGCAAGAACTCAAACAAATATGCAGCAAAGAAAATACAAAACCCACTAAGTGTTTACTTAAAAACAAACCCAAGCTAATACTAGTAGGAAAAGAAAACCTTTCATAACACATTATCTATATATACACCAGCCACATACATTTTAAAAAGCAAACCTGTTCATAAGCTACCATGTATGCATTTACTAATGTTATACATGCAATATAGCAGAACCTCTATACATAGAGGGCATGCAGATTTCACAACTGTAATAGTTTCATTCCTAAATGGCCACCATCAAATATTAAAATAGCTACGGAAATCTGACAAGCAGATCTCTGGCTGAGCCTCTAGACTTGTTAAGCAATCTCTTTTCTGATCAGTGTAGCAGACCCACCTCTGAATCATACTGACGGTTATTTTCCCCCCAAGTCCTGAGCGTGCTGCACCATTTTGTTTGTCTTCTGGACAGTAGGGGAATCGGCAGAACAGCATCGAGGAGTGCACTGGAGTCAGCAGAGTCAGTGCCAGCCTCCTACTGCAGCCTGTATATTGAACGCACTCAAACCCACAGGTGCCTACGTAAAATCCTCCAGCTGCAGCCTGCAAGTCAATGTTCCCTCGGCAGTAAATCTGTATGCTACCTCCACTTTGCTTTAACCCAAAAAATGACAGAACGTACAACAACATGACACTTTTGAAAAAGCTGTTTACATAAAATGTTCATATTATATGTAGTAAGTAAAAAGAAAAGTATGACTTTTTAAAAATATCATGAAAACTACACAGATATTGCTTAAATGGAAATGCATTTCAAACCTTTCTAAATTTCAAACTGAAAACATTAAAAATTAACGTATTTACATCCTCTTATGACTAGTGTAAAAATTATTTTATGTACTGTGTCTATTATATACAACTATAGAAACAGGAATAATTCTACCCATTTTTGTTCATAAAATTATTAGAAGAAAATATAAATATATTTTGAAAGGCAATGTTATCTTAAGAAAACCAATGCTCAATGAATGACAGGCAAATCAAGAAACAGACACTAAGGGTTTTCACATCAATTTCAAACGCATACACTATCATCCTATTAGAATTACAAAATCCAAAAAGTAAGGGGAAAATACCTTAGAGACAACTAACTCTGACCTTAGTTTTTCTGATGAATAAATTAAGGACCAAAGAGATTAAAGCTGAAGTACCTTCTCAAGGTCACACAGCTATCCAGAACCAGAACCTGCCCTTCTAAATGTATCTTCAAATAAATAATAAGTACCAGAACACATGCAAGCTTAAACAGTAACAGGAACACTCAAGCATAGTAAGTCCACGGCTTAAAAACAAACAAACAAAACTATGAAGCCAAATAACCAAGTTCAAATGGTTTCATAAGTCAACTATACCAAACATTTAAAGAAGTAACACCAATTCTACAAGATTTCTTCCTGATGATAGAAAAAGAAACACATCTAACTCATTTTGAGGACAGAATTACACAGAAAATGAATCAAATAAAAGCATTACCCAAATGGGGGAAATATTCCCTACCATCTTAATTAGGGTTTGTGTTGCTGGAGTAAAACACCATGACCCAAAAGCAAGTTAAGGAGGAAAGGGTTTATTTGGCTTATACTTGCATATCACTGTTCATCATCGAAGAAGTCAGAAAAGGAACTCAAACAGGGTTAAGAACCTGGACAGAAGCTGATGCAGACACCATGGAGGGGTGCTACTTACTACTTGATCCCCATGGCTTACTTAGTCAGCTTCCTTGAAGAACCCATGACTACCAGGCCAGGCACAGCAACAATCACAATGGGCTGGGCCCTCTCCCTTCAATCACTAAGTAAGAAAATGCCTTTTGAAGGATCTCATGGAGGCATTTCTCAGTTGAGGTTGCCTCCTTTCAGGTAACTCAAGGTTTGTCAAGTCGACATGACTAGCCAACACACTTATAGAAACAAATGAAAAATTTGGTAGAATATTAACAAATCCAATCCAATAACATATAACACACCAAGTGAAAAATTTATTTTTCCTGAAAAGCTAGACCACTTAGGTAGTTTAAAATCATTATTCCACCCTATAGCCTTCTATATGAATTATTCAAATATGGTCTACCATGTTGTGATGGTTTGAATATGCTTTGCCTGTGGGAAGTGGTACTATTAAGTATGGCCTTGTGGGAAGTGTGTCACTATGTAGGCAGGTTTGAGATTTCCTAGTACTCAAGCTCCAACCAGTGTGGAATGAGAGCCTCCTCCTGGCTGCCTGTGGAAGACAGTCTCCTTTTGCCTGCCTTCAAATCGAGATGTAGAACTTTCAGTTCCTTCTCCAGCACCATGTCTGCCTGGATGTTGCAATGCTTCCTGCCAGGATGATAATGGACTGAACTGGTGAAACTGTAAGCCTTTATAAGAATCGCCTTGGTCATGTTGTGTTTTCACAGTAACATAATTCTTTCTAAGAAACATGTGAACATTATCTACCATAGTACTGGTTCAGAAAAAAAGTACATGAACATATTACTTGATGCAAAAAAAGGCATTCTTAAAAACTAACACCTGAAAAAAAATATGAAACTAGGAACAGATAGAAACTCCATTAAGAGGACAACAACAAACCCCTATAGCTAACATCACATACTGGATGTTTCCCACATTAATATTAGGTACCTGAAAAGAATTAATGCTCACTACCCCTACTGTACTAGATGTATTAACCAGTTTCATAAGGTGAGGAATAGAATGAAGAACATGCATGCAGGACAAAAAGGAAAGAAATCATCTTCAAAAGACATTGTCTTAAATTAAAAACACACATAAAGAAACATACAAATCTTCAAATCTTAATACTAATTAGTGAGTTTAGCAAGGCCATAGGATACAAAGTCAGAAAGCAAATTTATATATACAGGTTTAGTATATTAACAAAAAGTCACTTCCCTTTTCCTGCCCTAACCCTAACTCTCTGCCATCTGCCATCCCATAAGCTAGTTCCAGACCTGAAGGCAGTGAACCCTGTTGGTAATCAAGCCACCTCCTTTCACAGATATATCTCTTTTCCCCTTTCCAATCTTTACTGCATCCCTCTGACATCAGAAAACCTACAAGCCTAGCTCCAGACCTGTGGCTGTGAACCTTCATTTGTGATTCCCCCACCCTTTTGCCTGGCCTAGCTCTAGACCCATCTTTAGTTTGGGAGCCATCTTTCCATGGTCTAAATTAAACAGTTTATCTACCAATTTTACCTGGCCTAGCTCAGGTCATGCATCTCCTACACTGGCCCAATCTAAGGAAGGCCAGATTACCACATCAGACAGACAGACAGACAGACTCACACACACACAAACACACACACAAAGTCTCATTCCCACGTCAAAAACAAAAATGGTCAAAACAGCATGTCCCCCATCAAACCAACTAGCTCTATATAAGTGCTCTCTAAAAAGCACTATCTAGATGAACTTTCCATAACACATAAGCCATCTGGACAAAAAAAAAAAATACAAAACAAAACAAAACAAAAACCTTAAACAGAATTACATGGCATCTTATATCAAACTGACCTAACAGGTTACTACAGAATAGTCTATCTAAATGCCAAAGAGTATATATCCTACTCAGAAGCACATGGAAGCTCTTCTAAAATAGACTACATCTTGGTATATGAAGCAAACCTTAACAAAGAAAAACTGAAATAATCCCATGTATCCTATCTGACCATTATACAGTAAAGCTTAAAATTAAAAGCAAACAAAATTCTAATAAGTGTGCAAAAATGTGAATATTAACTCATTACTAACTGAATTTCAAAGAAGAAATCAAAATATTCCTGAAACTAAATGAAAATAAAAACACAACACAACTAAATTACTGGAACATATTAAAAGCATCTCTAAGAGGAAAGTTTACAGCCTTAAGTGCCTACATTAAAAAATCTGAAAAGAAGCCAGGTGGTGGTGGTGCACACCTTTAATTCCAGCACTTGGGAGGCAAAGGCAGGCGGATTTCTGAGTTCGAGGCCAGCCTGGTCTATAGAGTGAATTCCAGGACAGCCAGGGCTACACAGAGAAACCCTGTCTGGAAAAACCAAAAAACAAACAAACAAACAAAACAAAACAAAAAATGAAAAGAACAAATAAATGATTTAATGATATAACTTAATTTTGGAAAAACAAGAACAAATCAAATCCAATCCAAGTAGATGGCAAGAAATAACAAAATCAAGGAAAAACAAAGAAACAATAAATCTAAAAGCTAATTCTTTGAAAGATGTATACAAGATTGATAAATCACTGGCCCAAATAAACATTAAGGCATTACAAAAGACACCAAGAAATGCAGAATATTATTAGGGAATACTTTAAAAACCTGTGTTCCATTAAGATGGAAAACCTAAAAGAAATGGATGAATTTAAACATCTAAGAGGAGGCTAATAACCTAAACAGACCCATAACAAAGGAGGCAATAGAAACAGTAATAAAAAGTCTTCTGATTGAAAACAATAAGAAGAAAATGTAGGCCCATAAGGAGTCATAGAATTCTACCAGACTTTAAAGAACTATCAAGAGTACTTAACTGGCCGGGTGGTGGTGGTGCATGCCTGTAATCCCAGCACTCTGGGAGGCAGAGGCAGACAAATTTCTGAGTTCGAGGCCAGCCTGGTCTACAGAATGTGTTCCAGGACAGCCAAGGCTACACAGAAAAACCCTGTCTTGAGAAAAACCAAATACAAAAAACCAAAAGAGAAAGACAGACAGACAGACAGACAGAGAGAGAGAGAGAGAATTTAACTTCACAAAACAGAAACCGAAGGAGCAGTCCCAAAATCATTCTATGAAACCAGTATTATTCTAATACCTAAACCAAGACAGACATACACACACACACACCTGCAGGCCAATATCTCTAATGGACAAAGAGAAAATCTTCAATAAAATATTAGCAAACTAATCTAGCATGATCAAGTTCACTTTATTCCTGAAGAGTTGATTCAACATTCATAAGCCAATAAATGTAATAAGTAATGCAAATGGACTTAAAGAGAAAAATCATATTGTCATTTCAACAGATACAGAAAAAAAATTGACAAAATCCAACATGCTTTTATAAAAGTCCTAAAGAAAATAAACTAGAGGGAACCTTATTTCAACATGATAAAGCATATACATGGCAAATCCTACAGGCAACTTTATCCTAAATGGGGAAAAACTTGAAACAATCTTATAAAGTCAGGAAGGAGATGGGGCTGCCCATCATACCACTCCTTTTCACTACAGTGCTGGAAGCACTGGCTGGAACAATAAAAGAAAAGATGGAAATTAAAGGAATAAAAACAGGAAAAGAAGTCAAATTATTCCTATGATATATTACATTTCACAGTAAAGATTTTCAAAATTCCCCAGAAAACCTCTAGAAACCATCAATCATTTCAACAAAGTGGAAGATATATAATTGACTCCAACAAGTCAGTAGCTTTTCTATACACCACCAACAAATGCACTGATAGAGATCACGGACATACTCCCATGCACAGCAGCATCAAAGGAACAATCTTGGAAACCTAACCAACAAGGTGAAAGACCTTTATGATGAAATCTTCAAGTCCCTGAAGAAAAAGCTTGAGAAAGACACTAGAAAATGGGAAATTCCAAACGGAATTAGAGACACGGACCAACATTCCATAGATTATATATACCAGCAAAGGATTTTAAGTGGCTGACACAATTTTGGGTGGAAAAAAAAGTTGAAAGTATCATACTCTCCTAAAGTTTACACAGCTGCAATGATAACACCATATGATAGAAACACAGACCTAAGATTAGAATAAACAGTGTAGAAATGGACCAAATAAGTAGGGCCAAAGGATTTTTAACTACAGACCAAAAGTAATTCAAATGATAAAGAATCATAGTTTCAGCAATGTAAAAACAAAGAAACCAGCCTTAATTTTACACTTTGTGTTAAAAACAGCCCGTCATGGATCAGAGATCTAAATATAAAAATTTATGGCTGGGTGTGGTAGCACAGGCCTTTAATCCCAACACTCAGGAGCCAGAGACTGGCAGATGCAGATCTTTGTGAGTTCAAGGCTAGCCTTGTCTATATAATGAGTGTCAGACCAGCCAGAACTGCAGAGTGAGACCTTGACTTAACTTAAATCATTTAGAAGATATAACTTGGGTTAATTAAAGATTTTTGGAAGGTTTTGTTCTTTGAGGTTTTGTAGTTGAGGTTTTGGGGGCTAAAGATTGAACATAAGGGCTCACATGTGTTAAGCATACACTTTATCTCAAAAGCTATACCCCCTAGGCCCAGGGTTTTAGGTGTGCTACCAAAAGCACACACAATCCATTTAAAAAATGATAAATCATCAAACACTGTTAAGAACATAGGCAAAACAACAAAGCCAACAATGGACCTGGATCTAGTAAACAAAATAAGCTCACAAAACTCAAAAGAGTAAAACAAAATACTAGAAACTGTCAAGAGATATGAAAAAATTCACAATAAAGAATATATGAAAGGCAAATAAGCACAAGAAAAGATGCTCATTAACAAATAGAAAAAAGCACATAAAACTACAGTGACTAGGCCAGAAAACCTGTGTGCTATGTATGTATAGCTATGCTAATATAGTGGTGCACTCCTGGAATCCCAGCACTTGAGGCAGAAGCACAGCTGACATTGGCTGCTACTGAGAATGGGTGAACACCAACATTCTAGGTTCCTTTGTCTTTGAATACAAAGAGCTGAGCAAACAATACCAAATGGCAGCAGAACAGGCACAGCAGACTAAAAAAATATGCTTCCAAGGAGGAAACAGGCAGAGCAGAGAGTTCAGCAGCTCAAGAGCCTGCCCTACAAAGGATCTGGGCTTTTATGTTATTTCATAATAATAATAACTCATATATAGCACATAGATTTTCTGGCTGTGGTATAACGTGGACTCTACCTGCTAAATGCAATCCTACATACAATTTCATGCATATCTTATTAAATCTTAAATCATTACTAGGAGTATGCATTTTTGCATTATAATGAGCCAAGGGTTACTTTTAGACCTTTGTACCTGTGCCAGTGATGTGAGCCAGTCTGTCTCTGCCAGGAGTTTCCAGCCTTCCTTGACACCAACTTGTTTCCCATATGCTAATTCTACAATTTCTATATAAGGATTTCCAAACCTCACTCTCCACCCTACTTCCCTGCCTCCCAGTCAGCTGTTAAGTTTGAGGTCAGCCTCGACTACATAATAGATCCTGTCTCACTGACAACATCGACAAAATGAGATACCACATATTTAATAATGTGCCCAAAGTTTATTTTTTAAATTGGCAATACCAAATGCTCCCATAGATATGAAGCCATAAGAAGCTTTAACCTTGAGTGGTAAAAATAAGTTCAGTATAACCACACTGAAAAATAGTTTGGCAATTTCTTCTAAAGTTAAACATACATATAAACTAACAGTCTCACTCTTAGGAACTGATAACCTAGAAATATGAAAATGTATCCTTAAGAGAGATGGATCTGTGGTTAAGAGTACCTGCTGCTAGCTGGAAGGTGGTGGCGCACACCTTTAATCCTAGCACTTGGGAGGCAGAGGCAAGTGGATTTCTGAGTTTGAGGCCAGCCTGGTCTACAGAGTGAGTTCCAGGACACAGAAAAACCCTGTCTCGAAAAAAACAAAAAACCAAACCAAACCAAACCAAACCAAAACAAGAAAAAACAAAACAAAACAAAACAAAACAAAAAAGAGTACCTGCTGCTCTTCCAGAGGACCTAAGTTCAGTTCCCAGTACCCACACCAGGCAGCTCAGAACTTTCTACAACTCCAGCTCCCAGGGATCCAATGCCTCTTGATTTACACAGGATATTTGCACTTACCTCCACATAAACATCTACAGATAGTTAAAAATAATAAAAATAAATCTTAAAAAACTTGGATGTATCAGTGTTTACATTTCATAATCCCTCCAAACAGAAAAGAACCCAAATGTTTTCCAGCAGGTGAATGAATACAATTTGTAATGAACTCTTACAATCGGAATATCAGTCAGCAATAAGAAAAGCCTTTTGCTTAACACAATGTGGATGAATTTCAAAGTTAAAAAAAGCCTAAAAGGTGATATATTATAATATTCTATTTATGTGATATTCTAAAAATAAAAATTACTAGGATAAAGAATAATCCATTGGGTTTCCAGGGTTATGAATGGAGAAGTGTAACTACAAAGAAATACTATGATCTAACCTATAGCACTGATGTAATGTAAATGTTAATAGTTACATACATACACAAACATGCACGCGCGCGCGCGCGCGCACATACACACACACACATGACACAATAGACAAACTTCTAGTACCACTGAATAGCTCCAACTTCCAATTCTAGATCTCTTCCTATGATTTCCTGGGCCTTTAACACATTCACCAAACTTCCTTATTATCTCATTATTATCTCAAAATTTTATATCTACAAAAAAATAATTCATTACTTTTCCCTTTAAACCCAAAGGAACACCACCACCATTCACCAAAGTCAGAGACTTAGTGTTAAGAACATAAATTCTGAAAACTACATAATGACATAGACATAAGACAAAGTGGCATGTTAAAAGTGTGTGTGTGTGTGTGTGGGGGGGTGTCTCTGTTCCTAATAGAATTCCTAAAAGTCTTATATTTTCTTAAATGGAATGACAGGACAGTATTTTGCCATATTTGGTCCTAGTCCCTTGCTTAGAGATATAAGACTTCAAGGACTCTTGAATTTTAAGACAGGGATGATGAGTGTCTTTCTGTGTTAACAGTATGGCCAGTAGCTGAAAGCCTTTAGACAGCTTCAATATAGGGACTGACCATATGATTGGAAGGAACTTTCAGCATTAACCCTTTGAGCCCTGGATGGAGAGCAAGAGGAATGAAGATCAAGCTCAATCACCAATGGACAGTGATTTCATCAATCATGTCTACATAGTCTATTATTAGATTCTTTATACAAAATCCAAAGTAATAAATTCTTGGTCCGTGAATGCATCCAAGTGAAATACACCCACATTTGAACAAAGTGGCTGACACTATCTCCATGAGGACAGACACTACTATGCAGGGACTCCACCACCACCCACATTCCTTTCTGAGAACTGCCTTTTCTCAGAAAACCTTCACTCTATCTACTAATTTATAGCCTCTCTTCCACAGCTGATTTTTATTAGAATGGGCACCTTACCCAAAAGAGGATAATCACAAATTTATTAATTTCTAACAAAAGTATAACTAGCTCGGTCTAAGGGTCAATGCCAGATCTAAGTTAGACCAGAGTTAATTCATCATTAAACTTATTCATCATTAAGTTAGTCATATTACAATGGGTCTTATGAATTTGGCCCAAATCTCCCTTTTGGTGCCTGAACTATTAGATGTTGGTAGTTATGTTCCACTATTTAAACTAAATAAATTTTAAAAACCACAAAAATTAGTAAACAGAAGAAATGTCAGTCAACCAGATTATCAAGCTGCCTTCACTAAATGTGTCAAACTTTTCTCACAATTTCATGCAATTATGCAGTACCTATAACTCAAACTTTATCCCCCACTTGTGGAAATGGCTAGCTTACTCCAAAGGCACAATAATAATCACCACCTCCTCCAAAAACTGCTACACTTCTTTCCAGTCTGAGAGAATACTCAGTACTTCATATAGTAGGTGTTCATTACATCCATGTTTTGGGAAACAGAGGCAGGAGGTGGAAACAGAGGCTGTCTGAGGAATTTCCCTAGATTTCTAAAGACCCTGCCTTAGGCCAAGCAAGGATTTGTGGCTTTTACACAGAATAGAGTTTCAAAAACTCATCTATCTCTGAAGCAGAGTTAGTTTTAAAAAAGGTATTTTTAATACAGAGTTTGAGTATACCAGTGAGAAAACCACTCAGAAGGAAAGACAAGCCATATGAACAAGGGCTTCTCCAAGAGACAGAGCTCATTTATTTTTAACAGCAGTCACACAGGATGTTGGTGATGTTTGAAATTACTATCTTCTATCTTCAAAGGGTTCCTAAGACATCTAAATGAGATCAGTAGGCGTTTCCTGAGAGACATCCACCAGGACTACAATTGACAAAGTAAAAGTCTAGATATCAAGGATCTTCACTGTAAACAGAGTTAACAATCTTGTTTGAGCTTTCCAGGAAATACCTGGGGAAAGGAATGAGACCTCTCAGGTGATATAACACACCCCTTACACCTGACTAGTTGCTACTTTAAAAAAATCTCTTTATAAATGAATATTCTTTTCAAATAAGCAACCTTCACAGCAAATGCTGTTAATTGTGCTGGAATTCTTGCTGGGAAGAAAATCAAACACACAGGTAAGGGGCTCCATTCCCATCTACAGCCTCATAATTCCCACTGCCTATCTATCCTCAGTAATATATCCAGAAATACAAAGAAGAGGGGAGGGAGAGAAGACATGCTTTAGTGTCCAATAGTATCTTCTTACTCTAGAGCATAGTTCTATTGGAAGTTAACAAAAACATCTGCTTTACTAAGCACCTGGCCATCTACTTTCAAGAGAAGACCAAAGAATGACAACACAATACTCTGAAAAAAAATGACTGGACCATCTACATATGAATAGTACCAGGTAACAGAATAAGGCATACAATAAATTTTTGAAGCAAAACAATAAGTCAGGTATTATGTTGGAATTTTTCAGTTGTGCACCCCCTCCCTCAATATTATTTTTTTCTCTTTCAGTGAACATACCTACCCAAATGTTTTGTTTATAGGATGGAAGATGTTGTAAAAATGGCCAAGGAAAACAACTAAAAACTTTGTTACTAATATTTGAATTTGAAAAAATTTAGCCCCTAGAAATTTAAAAAAAAAATGTATCTTAAAAAACAAGTTTTTCAAAAGAAAAAGTAAGTGGAAATCTCCCATCTGCTCATTTCAAAATCACCACCACCACCACAAAAACAATCATGTAAACCTATCTTCTGGAATGATCAAGGGTTAGTTTCCCAGGCCTATCACACTAAAGCCTTACCATCTAAGGCCTAGACCTCAGCTTTGCAGATCAGAGAGTAGCTATGAGGATCTTCCAGGATAAAACATTTAGAGACTCATTTACTCAACACCTCTACGTGTATGAAATCTTCTTTTTCTTTTTTTATTCGATACATTTTTTATTTACATTTCAAATGATTTCCCCTTTTCTGGCCCCCCACTCCCCGAAAGTCCCATAAGCCCCCTGAAATCTTTATATCAAATTGAAGTTATACAAATTCTTCCCATCTTTCTTATATCTGTGCAAATTTGGGTTTGTACTTTACTTGTTAAATAGTGTTTTATTGTTCTTGTTTAGTTGATTTTAAATGCTATTCTAGTCCTTTTCATTTTTACAGTTATGTATGTCTGCATGTACTTAATATACATGTGAATGGAGATGCCTACAGAGGCCAGAAGAGGGCATCAGATCCCCTTGAGTATGAATACTGAGAACTGAACACTGATCCTCTACCAGAGTAGCCAGTGCTCTTAACTACTTAGCCATCTCTCCAGCCCCTCTATTTTTATCTTTAATTGTCACATTTTTCATGGTTTAGTATGGACATTTGGTAACCAAATAGAAGTTGCACAAAAATATTTATATGTTTTAACTTTAAAGCCCAGACTTCCTTACTAGACCTTGTGTTAGGTTTCTGTGTGTTTTTTTTAAAAAAAAAAAGCTAAAATATATAAATAAATCCATCAGAAGACTAGCAACCCAAGCGGCAGACTTCATAACAGCCTTCTTTAATGTGGCTTTATTTTAGGTAGCTCCTCCCAGGAAAGCTACATTGCTCCTCAACCTTGGGATGGAATCCCTGATTAGCAGATTACCTGATTAGTAACATTTGCAATTCCATTAACTAGTTGAATAAAGATTACAGGATACAATTTGGCTAATAAAATATGAAGTGAATGAGGGAGGGACAGGGGTGGCTTTAGGGACAGTATTCTTTAATCCTAAAAAGAGTCACCGAGGAAAAGGCCAGTTGTTCTACTAGCTTTTGAACACTGCTGTGTGCAAGAGGTCAAAGTTGAAGGTAAGGCTGCTTCATAAGAATAATCTAAAAACAACAACCAATATCCTGAAAATAATCAGTTAGAAAGGGCTGCAGCTCAATCTTTGATGATCCTACCTAGCTTCAGAATGAACCTATCTACTATCTTCCTACTACCCGAAGTTATAATAACCTTCTACATTGGGAGACAGGACAGAAAGGCAAGGAAGATTACGAGGATATGGCAAGATAAGGAGCTCCTGACCCAAGTTTGGGTTGAAGCCTTTCTTTACCTGAGAACCAAGAATTCCAACACCATTATTATTTACTATAAAGGTTGTTAACATAGAGACAATATTTCTTTAATACATAAACAATTTCAAAAAAGGGTAATAAAATAGCAATGAATCATGCTAAGGCCTAAGTATATATGGCCTGTCTCCTTTCCCAGCTACAAACCTGCATAAGGTCTCTCACAAGAAAGTCCATTCAATTGTCTTAGGTAACCCGGAGCCCAGGATTTTATTTTATCAGATTAGTAATCCCACTCACCATACCTCCTCTGGAGCCACCAACAATCTCACTTATCAAAAACGAAAGGAAAGGGGGGGGGGAACAGGTTCTTTAACAACCCTTTAGGTCTATGGTTCTCAATCTTCCTAATACATTCCTTTAATACATTCCTTGTGTTATGGTGACCCCCAACTATAAAATTATTTCACTGCTACTTCATAACTGTAATTTTGCTACTGTTATGAACTATAATGTAAATATCTGTGTTTTCCAACACAAGTGATCCCTATGAAAAGACAGTTGATCCCAAAGGGGTTCTGACCCCTAGGTTGAGAACTACTGCTTTAAATATGTCAAGTGCCACCAAGACAGTAAATATGGCTCTGTCTAGGATATAAGTGCAATCCCATTGAGAAGCTTACACCCAGCAGTGCTCCTTAGTCTTTCCCTGAGTGCCCATCAATCCCACATTTAAGGCTACGCAAACTGTCTTCCTAATAAACTCCCATTTCACTTCAAACTGGATCATCCTGAAACTCATTTCTGTGGGGAAGTCAAGAATCCAGATTTACCTAAGGGAAGACCCCTAAAAGATTAGGAACCTCTCTGGCTGCTGAGGGAAGCTCTTGGTGGTATGTACCTTTTATTATAATGTCTCTAAAGGCTCTCTGGAGGGGACCTCTGCTAAGAGGACACAGGGCACAAAATCAGTGGAGCAGCTGTGACAGAAGTCTTCCTGCCGCCATTTGCACCAGGGAGCGGGGAGACTCCACAGCCTTCTGTGCATAGCCCGCCAGGAGAGAGATCTCCCAGGAGTGCTTTCACTTCTGAGTGCTGAGGAGAGATCTCCACCTTCTCTCTGGAGGGTACCTGCTAGGAGCACACAGGACCTAAGTTCACTGGAGCAGCTGGGACAGAAGTCTTCCTGCCACCATTTGCACCAGGGAGCCAGGAAACTCCACAGCCTTCTGAGCATAGCCCACCAGGGAGAGAGAGAGAGAGAGAGAGAGAGAGAGAGAGAGAGAGAGAGAGAGAGAGAGAGAGAGAGAGAGAAAGAGAGAGAGAGAGAGAGAGAGAGAGAGAGAGAGAGAGAGAGAGAGAGAGATCTCCCAGCAGTGCTTTCACTTTTGAACTCAGGAGTAAGGACACAGGCTTACAGGCCTACAGGAGGAACAAACTCCAGCGAGAGACAATAATACCAACTAGCACCAGAGATAACCAGATGGCGAAAGGCAAGCACAAGAACCCTACCAACAGAAACCAAGGCCACATGGCAACGTCAGAACCAAGTTCTCCCACCACACCAAGTCCCAGATATCCCAACACAACGGAAAAGCAAGAGTTGGATTTAAAATCTTATCTCATGATGCTGATAGAGGGCTTCAAGAAAGACTTAAATAACTCCCTTAAAGGAATACAGGAGAACATCCGTCAACAGGTAAAAGCCCTTAAAGAGGAAACACAAAAATCCCTTAAAGAAATACAGGAGATCATAGGTCAACAGGTAAAAGCCCTTAAAGAAGAAACACAAAAACCCCTTAAAGAATTACAGGAAAACACAAACAATCAAGTGAAAGAATTGAACAAAAGGATCTAAAAGTGAAGTAGAAACAATAAATCACAAAGTGAGACATCTTTGGAGATAGAAAACCTTGGAAAGAATTCGGGAGTCATAGATGCAAGCATCAACAACAGAATACAAGAGAGAGAAGAAAGAACCTCAGAAGCTGAAGGTATAGAAAATATTGACTCAACAGTCAAAGAAAATGCAAAATGTATAAAGCTGGTAACCCAAAACATTCAGGGCACAAGAAGAAGACCAAACCTAAGGATTATAGGTATAGAAGAGAGCAAGGATTTACCTCTTTTTTTAAATACTTCATTCTTTATTTTTTATTTGATAAATTCTTTATTTACATTTCAAATGATTTCCCCTTTCCTGGATCCCCCCTCCCTGAAAGTCCCATAAGCCTTCTTCCCTCCCTCTGTTCCCCAATCCACCCCTTCCCTCTTCCCTGTCCTGGTGTTCCCCTACACTGCTGCACTGAGCCTTTCCAGAACCAGGGGCCTCTTATTCCTTCTTCTTGGGCATCATTTGATATGTGGATTGTGTCTTGGGTATTCCAAGCTTCTAGGCTAACAAACGCTTATCAGTGAGTACACACCATGAGTGTTCTTTTGAGACTGGGTTACCTCACTTAGGATGATGTTCTCCAGCTCCATCTATTTGTCTAAGAATTTCATGAATTCATTGTTTCTAATGGCTGAATAGTACTCCATTGTGTATATATGCCACATTTTTTGTATCCATTCTTCTGTTGAGGGCATCTGGGTTCTTTACAGCTTCTGGCTATTATAAATAGGGCTGCTATAAACATAGTGGAGCATGTATCCTTATTACATGCTGGGCAATACTCTGGGTATAGGCCCAGGAGTGGTATAGCAGGGTCCTCTGGAAGTGTGGTGCCCAGTTTTCTGAGGAACTGCCAGACTGATTTCCAGAGTGGTTATACCAGCTTGCAATCCCACCAGAAGTGAAGGAGTGTTTCTCTTTCTCCACATCCTCCCCAACACGTGCTGTCTCCTGAGATTTTATTTGATATATTTTTTATTTACATTTCAAATTATTTCCCCTTTCTTGGCTCCCCACTCCCCAAAAGTCCCATAAGCCCTCTTCCCTCCCCCTGTTCCCCCCATCCCCACCTTCCCACTTCCCTGTCCTGGTATTCCCCTACACTGCTGCACTGAGCCTTGCCAGAACCAGGGGCCACTCCTCCGTTCTTCTTGGACATCATTTGATATGTGGATTATGACTTGGGTAATCCAAGATTCTTGCATACCATGATTGATCCTTTTTTTTTTCTTTTTTTTTGGATTTGGGTTTTTTTTTTTTTTTTCCTTTTTTCAAGACAGGGTTTCTCTGGATAGCCCTGGCTGTCCTGGAACTCACTCTTGTAGACCAGGCTGGCCTGGAACTCAGAAATTCACCTGCCTCTGCCTTCCAGAGTGGTGGGATTACAGGCGTGCACCACCACCACCCGGCTACATGAGTGATCTTTTGAGACTGGGTTACCTCACTTAGGATAATGATCTCCAGCTCAATCCATTTGTCTAAGAATTTCATGAATTCATTGTTTCTAATGGCTGAATAGTACTCCATCGTTTTTTAGGTCACTTAAGTATACTATCATATCATCAGCAAATAGTGATAGTTTGATTTCTTCCTTTCCAATTTGCATCCCTTTGACCTCCTTATGTTGTCTAATTGCCCTAGCTAGTACCTCAAGTACTATATTGAAAAGATACGGAGAGAGGGGGCAGCCTTGTCTAGTCCCTGATTTTAGTGGGATTGCTCAAGTTTCTCTCCATTTAGTTTGATGTTGGCTACTGGTTTGCTGTATATTGCTTTTACTATGTTTAGGTATGGGCCTTGAATTCCTGTTCTTTCCAAGACTTTAAGCATGAAAGGATGCTGAATTTTGTCAAATGCTTTTTCAGCATCCAATGAAATCACCATGTGGTTTTTTTTCTTTGAGTTTGTTTATGTAGTGGATTGCATTGATGGATTTCTGTATATTGAACCATTCCTGCATCCTTGGGATGAAGCCCTCTTGATCATGG
This sequence comes from Apodemus sylvaticus, assembly GCF_947179515.1. Classification (NCBI taxonomy): domain Eukaryota; kingdom Metazoa; phylum Chordata; class Mammalia; order Rodentia; family Muridae; genus Apodemus; species Apodemus sylvaticus. Next base: position 17,327,496 of record NC_067481.1, read on the forward strand.
TGAATGATCGTTTTGGTATGTTCTTGGATTCGGTTGGCAAGAATTTTATTGAGTATTTTTGCATCGACATTGACATTCATAAGGGAAATTGGTCTGAAGTTCTCTTTCTTTGTTGGATCTTTGTGTGGTTTTAGTATCAGCATAATTGTGGCTTCGTAGAGGAGTTGGGTAGTGTTCCTTCTGTTTCTATTTTGTGGAATAGTTTGAAGAATATTGGTGCTAGGTCTTCTTTGAAGGTCTGATAGCACTGAAACTATCTGGTCCTATGCTTTTTTTGGTTGGAAGACTTTCTATGACCCCTTCTATTTCTTTAGGGGTTATGGTACTGTTTAGATGATCTATTTGATCCTGATTTAATTTTGGTATTTGGTATCTGTCTAGGAAATTGTCCATTTCTTCCAGATTCTCCAGTTGTGTTGAGTATAGGCTTTTGTAGTTGTATCTGATGACTTTTTGAATTTCCTCAGTTTCTGTTGTTAAATATCCCTTTCCATTTCTAATTTTGTTAATTTGGATACTGTCTCTGTGCCCTTTGGTTAGTCTGGCTAAAGGTTTATCTATTTTGTAGATCTTCTCAAAGAACCAGCTCCTGGTTTTGTTGATTCTTTGTATGGTTCTCTTTGTTTCCACTTTATTGATTTCAGCCCTGAGTTTGATGATTTCCTGTCTTCTACTCCTCCTGGGTGAATTCGCTTCTTTTTGTTCCAGAGCTTTCATGTGTGCCGTTAAGCTGCTAGTGTATGCTCTCTCCCATTTCTTTTTGAAGGCACTCAGGGCTATGAGTTTTCCTCTTAGCACTGCTTTCATTGTGTCCCATAGATTTGAGTATGTTGTGCCTTCATTTTTGTTAAATTCTAAAAAGTCTTTGATCCCTTCCTTTATTTCTTCTTTGGCCAAGGTATCACTGAGTATTGTTCAGCCTCCATGTGTATTGTTTTTGTTGCTATTGAAGACCACTCTTACTCCATAGTGATCTGATAGGAGGCATGGACTAGTTCAGTCTTCCTATATTTGTTGAGGTCTGTCTTGTGACCAATTATATGGTCGATTTTGGATGAGGTGCTGAGAAAAAGGTATATTCTTTTTGCTTTAGGATGAAATGCTCTATAAATATCTGTTAAATCCAATTGGTCCAAAGCTTCAATTAGTTTCACTGTGTCCCTGTTTAGTTTCTGTTTTCCTGACCGGTCCATTGAGGAGAGTGGAGTATTGAAGTCACCCACAATTATTGTGTTAGGTGCAATGTGTGTTTTGAGCTTTAGTAAAGTTCCTTTTACGAATGAGGGTGCCCTTGCATTTGGAGCATAGATGTTCAGAATTTAGAGTTCTTCTTGGTGGATTTTCCCTTTGACCAGCAAAAAGTGTCCTTCTGTGTCTCTTTTGATGATTTTATGTTGAAAGTCAATTTTATCTGATATTAGAATGGCTACTCCAGCTCGTTTCTTGAGACCATTTGCTTGTAAAATTGTCTTCCAGCCTTTGACTCTAAGGTAGTTTTTTGTCTTTGACCCTTAGGTGTGTTTCCTCTATGCAGCAAAATGTAGGGTCCTGTTTCCTTATCCAGTCTGTTAGACTATGTCTTTTTATTGGGGAATTGAGTCCATTGATGTTAAGAGATATTAAGGAATAGTGATTATTGCTTCCTGTAATTTTTGATGTTATTTTTATAAAAAAAAATATGGAACGCTTCACGAATTTGCATGTCATCCTTGCACAGGGGCCATGCTAATGTTCTCTGTATCGTTCCAATTTTAGTATATGTGCTGCCGAAGCGAGCATGAGGATTTACATCTTAAAGGCCCAGTAAATACCTTCAACAAAATTGTAGAAGAAAACTTCCCTAACCTAGAGAAAGAGATGCCCATAAACATACAAGAAGCCTTCAGAACTCCAAACAGACTGAACCAGAACAGAAACTCCTCCTGGAACATAATAATCAAAACACCAAATTCACTACACAAAGAAAGAATATTAAAAGCAGTAAGGGAAAGAGGGCAAGTAACTTACAAAGGAAGACCTATTAGAATTACACCAGACTTCTCACCAGAGATGATGAAAGCTAGAAGATCCTGGACAGACTTCATACAGACCCTAAGATAACACAAATGCTAGCCCAGGCTACTATACCCAGCAAAACTTTCAATCATCATAGATGGAGAAACCAAGATATTCCATGATAAAAGCAAATTTACACAATATCTATCCACAAATCCATCCCTACAAAGGATAATAGATGGGGAATGCCAACATAAGGATGGAAACTACATCCTAGAAGAAAGCAAGAAAGTAATCTTTTTCCAACAAACCCAAAAGAAGATACTCACACAAACATAAAAATAACTTCAAAAATAACAGGAAACAACAATCACTATTCCCTAATATCTCTTAACAACAATGGACTTAACGCCCCAATAAAAAGACATAGATTAATGAAATATTTCTCATGTAAATTTTCAATTTTATCAGAAAATGTTTATAATTCCCCTTTTAATAAATTTCACAATTTTTTATGTCTACCATTTTATCTGCATTATTTTTCATGATAATCTTCAATTTTAATATGTCTTTCTACATACTTCCTCTATTTTATCAGAAATGTTTTCAATGTAAAGCTTTGATTTTATCATAAATGTTTCTAATTCCTTCAATTAATTTAGAAAGAGTTTTTATATCTACCATTTTATATGCTAAATTTTCCAAGAAATAGTCAATTTTAACGTGTTTGTCTATTTATTTCTTGAATTTTACCAGAAATATTTTCCCTGTAAATCTTCAATGTTATCTGAAAATGTTTATAATTCCACCTTCAATCAACTTAGAATTATCTTTATGCCTATCATTTTATCTGTATAATTTCCATAATAATCTTTCATTTTAACCTGTTTTTTCTATATATTTCTTCAATTTTATCAGAAATATTTTCCATGTAAATCTTCAAGCTTATCATAAAATGTTTATAATTCCACTTTCAATCAACTTAGGATTACTTTTATACCTATCATTATTATATCTATATAAAATTTTCCATGATAATCTTCAATTCTAACATGTTTTTCTATATTATTCTACAATTTTATCAGAAATATTTTCCACGCTTCTATCCCACATTTCAATTAATTTAGCAATGTTTTATATGTCTACCACTTAACTCTTTAATTTTCCATGAAAACTGTCAATTTAAACATGTTTATCTGAAATATTTTCCATGTAAACCTTTAATTTTATCATAAAGTGTTTTTATTTCCCTTTACAAAAATAAATAAATAAAAAGAGCTGAAAAAAAAGAAGGAAAAAAGTCTCTGATGTTTTAAGCTGGACTATTTTTGTCAATTCTGACTATTCCAATTACTACAAAAATAAATAAAACTGAGAACTGAGCTGTCTTTTTTTTACACTTCACAATTTAATATCCTGCAGTGGCTCCTTGGCAGTATTAAGAATATAATCACAACTTTTCAGCATGGCAAATAAAGTACACTATTAGCTTAAAAGTGATTACTGTCCATTCTTTTTTGCAATTATCCAACTCTCCTGGGTTCCAGAAATAGAAAAGATTCTTATATGACCATAAGGACCAGATAGTCTCCTCATAAGAGTAAATGCAGTTTCCTCTACTTGGGGTCCTAACTCCTACAAAGACTTCAAATTCAATTTGCAAGCCAGGCCAGATGGTGGACAATCCCGCAATTCCAACTATTCTGGAGACTGAAAAAGAAGGCCAGCCTGAAACTATTGAGTTCAAGGTCAGCCTGGACTATTAATTAGGCCTTGTTTCAAAATGAAAAATAAAGATCAATAGAAAGTGTACAAATATAGATCACTTTTTAGCATATGGGAAGCTGTTAATTCCAAGATGGGGAGAAAAAGCACCGACCCAAATCATCACGGCCAAATTAAATAAGGCAAGCAATTAATTAAAGCACTCTTGTTTATTTGTATACACAGGCTGCCTCCCCCTAAGTTAGAGTCCAAGAGGTCAGCATTGAATGTGAGGAAGACAAGGATTTTATAGCTTGGGAGCAGGAGGTTCAATGGGGGATTTGGTGGGCAAAATAGGTAGTCATAGGTGGTCACATTATAAACAACTTTTGAAGCAAAGATATGATTGCTACAAAACCATTTTAGGTTACCAGTGGGACATAGCCCAATCCTTGACAAATAGAGATTTAATCATAAATAAGAATGAACCTGATCTGTATTTACTATAAGATGGATTTTAAGCCTAAGATGAAGGCAGGCTGGTTCTTTACCACCTGTGTGGGTCACCTTGCCTATTATTTGGGGGTGGGTGGGAGATGTGAGACCAGGTATTAATTGGCTAAGTTGGCCCTGAATCATGTGTTAATGTGGAATACCCTCACCTCCTGACTGCCTCCCAAATGCAGAAGGAGTCAACAAAGGGTACCCACAGAAACCAGAAAAAGACATCAGATGCCCCGGAACTGGAGTTACATATAGGTGGTTATGAGTAGCCAAATGGCTGCTGGGAACTGAACCCAGAAACTGCAAGTACAAGTGCTCTTCACCTGTGATGATCTCAATTTCGATCTACTTTCTTGAAAATAACACAATCTTGTTATGGTTAAATAATATTCATATGCACACAAACACAAGCCCACACACACAATGTGAGTACGTATACCTCTATTCCAGTGTTTTCATGAGAAGAGATAGAGATAGGGAGAGGGTAAGATGGTGTGTTTGAGATAACTATATCCTATGGTATGTCTGTTTTTAGCTTTTTATATTCCCATTAGTGAAGTAGATTCTTTCCCCTATATCTTCTCATCAGTGGGTATGGTTATTAGTTTCTATTGTAGTCATTCTACCTGGGGTTAGATGGAATCTCATAATGGGGTTTTGTTTGGAGCTATATAGGGTATCATGTAGCCCAGGTCAGTTTCTAAGTCTTTATATAGCCAAAGATGATCTTGAATTCTTATCTTTCTGCCTCTACCTCTTGAGTGTTTTGTTATAGACATGGGCTACCACCAGTTCATATAGAGTACTGGGGATCTTATAGTTAAAGATGGTAAACTTTTTTTCTTTTGTTATTTTGGCTATTTTACTCTTCTTTTGAAAACTGTCTGAAAAATTAACTCATTTGCCCATTTACTAATAATAATGAGGGGGGAGTTTTTCAATTCCTTATATAGCTAGATAGTAATTCCCTGTTAGATGAATAGCTGCCAAAGTTTTCTCTCCATTCTTTAGGCTGTATCTTAATTTAATGTACTGTTTCATTTGGTGTGTGCAGAAGCTTTTTAATTTCGTCAGTCCTTGGTGTTATTTCCTGGGCTAAGGGGCTCATTCGCAAGAATTCTTTAGTATGTCTGTATCTATAAGTGTTTTCTGTATGTTTTCCTCTGGTAGTTTCAGAGTTTAGGGTCTTTGATATCTTTAGATTTATTTTTATACAAGTGAGAGATTCTATATGTGAATATTCAGTATGGTCAGCAGTGATTAATCGGGGAAAAGAGCCTACTTTTTCTCCAGCATGTTTTTGCCATCTCTGTCAAAAATCAGTTAGTTATCGCTTTGCGGTTTATTTTATGCCATTCTGTGCCATCAATAACATGAGATGTATTTTCCTATTCTAGAGTTGTCTTCCATTTCTTCCTCTGATGTTCTAGTTTTCATTATAGAGATTTTTTCATTTCCTTGACTAGGTTAATTCCTAGTTTATTTCATTTTTAAAGCTATCATAAATCAGATTGACATCCACTTTCCTAGCATGTTCAATAATGGTATATAGAATAGTTAATGTTTTTAGGTTTATTTTTCAACTTGCTTTTTTGCTGAAAGTGTGAATCAGATTTAAGAGGTTTGGGGTGGTCTCTTCAGGACCTTGTAAGTTAAGGATTATATCACATGCAAATAGGTACATTTCTAGTTCTTCATTTTTTACTTGCATCCTTTTTTGAGGGAGTTATTTGATTTCTTTGACAGTCTTGCTGTAAAATCCAGGCTATCCTAGAATTTACTATGTAGCATTATACTCATGGCAATCCTCCTGCCTCATTCTTGCAAGTGTAGGGATTATCGGAGTCAGCCACCACATCCCGTTTCTATTTGCTTTTATTTCTTTTTCTTGCTTTATTGCTCTGGCAATGCATTCAAAAAAATACTGACTAAGAATTTAAAAAAGGGTAGACATTATTCTTAATTCTCTAGGGAAATGTATTCAGTATAATGGTGGCTAGTGTACATGTATGTGTGTGTGTTTGTGTGTACATGTGTGCACATAGCCTTTATTATATTGTCATGTTTCTTCTGGGTTTTTATCTTGAAGGCATGTTAAACTTACTTAGAGGGTTTTCTGTCTATGTATTTTCATATAATTACCATACCTGATCTATTATATCCCATGTTCTGAGAGTTGCTAATCTAGTTCAAAGTGACTCAATACGTGTTATGTATATGTGTGTATGTATGCATGTATATATATGTACATATATATGAAATAGCAAAAGACTAGAATAACTTGACTTTCTCAGAAAATTAGCAAATGAGAGACATTTATTATGAAGCATTATGTTATGATGGACTAAGGGTACAAGGCAGAAAAGAGGATTCTATTCCTACTAAAATCTTTTTTCTGGCGTTGACTTCTCCCTAAGTAATTTTACAATAGCTATAAATGTTGCATGCTATAGTCTTTTCTAATCAAAACTAGAGGTTCCTCCAATTAAAATCTATAATAAGCAAATAAGGAAATCATCTCAAATTTCTGGCTTGTATGCATATTTCAAACTAATATAACTAATTCAATGATCTAATATAATACTTGCATACAATTGTGGTTAAAGATCATTCATAATTAAATATTTAAATGTATGCCATCTGGGCCCAGTAGGTCAAGCCTACAGTGAAAATTACTTGGAAGACTGAGGCAAAAGGATTAATTACAAGTTCAGCCAGGGCTACAGAGGAAGTTCAAAACCAGTCTGAAGCACAAAAAATGCATTCCTTGCTGATATGAGGCCCCCAACACATATACTGCAGAGGACTCCAGGTCTGAGTTCAGTCATAGAAGATGCACCTAACCCTCAAGAGACTGAAGGCCCCAGGGAGTAGAAAGGTCTGGTGGGGGGCAAGGGGGTAGGGACATCCTCGTAGAGATGGGTGGTAGGGGGAGGTATGGGAGGTGGAACAGTCAGAGGGTGAACCAGGAGGGGAATAAAATCTGGAGTGTAAAACAAAAATTAAATTTTTTAAAAAGTAGAAAAAAGGGTTAAGAATGCAGCTCAAAAGGCAATAGTTGTCTAGCAGATAGTAGCCCCTAAAATGAATGACAAAGACCACAATAAAGAAACAAATAATATTTGCCGAATCTGAATCAGTTGTATGACAAGTGGAAAAAAAGTATTTTCCAAGTTTAAATTTTGACATAAAGGATATTTTAATACTATTCATGTAAAGGCAGTAAAAAATTAACTTTCATAGGAAAAGTGCTATATTTATCAAATATTTTAACCACTATTATTTCACTAATGAAATATCCTACAGATTATATTAATTTATATTTTCATAAGAAGTTTGAGTCACCAAATTACCATGCCCAAAATGCTACTTTGGCATAAAGATTATTTTCAGTTAAAGGGACTTTGAAAAGAGCAGGTACAGGAAGGGTACTCTGACTTTAATTTTCCTTCTGTAAAGGAGATAAAAATTCAGTTTGAAAGGTACCTTATATATATGCCAAGATAAAAGCAACATTCTTATCACTGGAGATAGGGAGCTGCTGCCAGAGAATGCCGGTATATAATCTGTTAATCTAATCTTTATCTTCCTACTTTCTTCTCCATGATTAACTGGATTAACTGTCCAGCCCAAGCCTCTTACTCAGTTTTATCAGACAATTTACACTTCTTCCAACCTTGTATATACATCTGCTAGATTTAACTAGTATCTGCATTTTTCCTATGGGGACTCTGTGTACTTACAGAAATTTGCATGTTCTCTCTCTCTTTCTCTCTCTCTCTCTCTCTTTCTTCCTCTCTCCCTCCCTCCCTCCTTCTGCAAACACACACACATAGTGTGTGTGTGTGTGTGTGTGTGTGTGTGTGTGTGTGTGTGTGTGATATTGTTTGGGGGCACATGTCAGAAGATGTGAGAGTGAGTGCTCTCATCTTATTCACTAAGACCAGATCCCCAGAGCTTGCTGACTCAGCCTAACAATGAGCTTCAGGTCCAATGAGAACTGAGACTCAAGTGAATAAGGCAGATAAAGGATCTGGCCTCCATGGATCCATGCACACAGAGCCAGAATTTTTTACGGCAAGATAGACTGCAGAAAAATCAAAGAAAAACATGACTCCAGGTCAAAGAACTCTAAATCTGGGGGGAAATGTTATCCTATTGTATTGAGGGAGTCAAATCCAAAAGAGAAGAAAACTATAGAAGCAAGGTGAGGGGCAGTAAGTATTAGACCTATTTTTAAGATTGATTTTTTTTTTGTTTGTTTGTTTGTTTCTGTTTTTCTTTAAAGAAACCATGACTTGCTGGGCTGGAGAAATGGCTCAGCTGTTAAAGGCTAGGCTCACAATCAAAAATATAAGAAACTATGAAACTAAAAAATATCTATTTATACAAATATACTCTAGGAATCCTGGAAGACAAGGAGTCTATGGTTGGTATGCATGAAACTTGCCAGACAGGTATATACCATGAAATACTGTTCCCCTACCACCACAAAAAATAAAAGAAAAGAAAAGAAAAAGAAAAAATTAAGACAGCAACTGCAAGGTTGGTGGTTCCATTTAGTTACTGGAATGTGGATCGCCAACAACATGGGTTTATGGCTGAGGAAGAACTAGTGGCACCAGGGACAAGCGCCTGATCACGGGAGTGTGGACCAGCATGGATGGAGAGTTGACAGGACAGCAGGAGCACAAGAGCGTGATCTCATTCCACAGAGAGTTGGCAGGTACATTTTTTAATATTTCCCACAATAATGTACATCTTTATGTAACAGCAATACTTGAGAGACTGCAGCAGAAGGGCTAGTACAAGTTTGATACCAGACTAGCTACAAGTTAATCCATTCAACCCTTAAAAATAAATAAAATTGGTCTCGCCAGCGGCGGCAGCTGCAGCGGCAGTGCAACAGTGGCTGGTCCAGCTGAAGGGCCATCAGCAGTGGAACCAAGGCGACACAGGGACCAGTTAGGCCCTGCGCCCACGACCACTGACCTTCGCTGACCAGCCGGGCGGCAAGCAGCTGCAGTTGTGCAGCGCCTTTCCTGCATGGAAGCCACTTCAGAACTCGGCCTCCCACCAGTCAGGAGAGGTGCATCCATCTTGGTTCCGTACTCCAGGGATCGGACAGACTGAGGTACACAAACATAATCCGAGGCCAACACCGCGGTGGTCTGAGCCCGACGGGCGTTGGCCTGCACCCAGGCCCTGGGCTGGTCAGGGGGCCATCGGGGTGCCAACCCAGCCAGGAGATTTTTTGCCCAGGCCTGCGTGCGCGCCGCCGCCATTTTGCCTGCAGGACGACAGAGAGCTCTGGCAGGCATAGCCTGAGGCTAACAAAGTGGGGGTCTAGGCCCCAAAAGGCACAGGACTGACCCCAAGAACTGGGCGGCTTGGTGGGCCATCTGTGAGTCAACCCGCCCAGGTGATTGTTAGCAGAGCAGACTCTCCCGGCGCTTTCAGGGAGCGCGGGAGCGCACGCCCGCCATCCTAGTCACCTAGCGGACCCAATTAACAGTCATAGCCCTAGGGGAACTTTGCTCGGACCTTGGCCTCCCAGGCTTTTGCCTGGACTCAGGGACTGGGCGGCCAGGCTAACCTTGTGTACGACAGCCCGGTTGGCAGATCGGCTGCCCAGCGGAGTGAGCGGAACACAGGGGAGGTCACAGCAGCATACACCGTCGGCACTCCCTGGGGGTGCACACGGGCTCCATCTGGTCCACAGACACAATCTGGGGCAAGACCTCAGGCGGAAGCCCTCAGCTCTACTCTCTCCGCTTCCGGATCCAGATCAGCCTGGGCGGTAGCACCACATCTCCAAGTCCTGCAAGTGGCTAGCTGGGCTTCTGGGCGGCCAGCTGGGAGAAGTCAGTGTGTTCCAGTGAATCCAGCGGGCCCCAGCGGGAGCCTTCGGGTGCCTGCTTTGGGATCTGAACAGCCTGGGCAGCAGCACCCTGTCTACAAGCAGTGCAGGAGGTAAGCTGTGCACCAGAGGCCAACTGGGAAGGGGCAACTTGCACTGGTGAGTCCAGCACTGACAAGACAAACTAACACCAGTGAGAACTAGATGGCAAAAGGCAAACGCAGGAACGTCACTAACAGAAATCAAGGCAATATGGCAACATCTGAACCCAATTCTCCTCTACCAACATGTCCTGGATACCCCATCACACCAGTAAAACAAGATTTGGATTTAAAATCACTGGTCATGATGCTGGTACAGGAACACATGAAGGACATACTTAAAGAAATTCAGGAGAAAATGGATCAAAAGTTAGAAGCCCTTGCAAGGGAAACACAAAAATCATTGAAAGAAATCCAGGAGAATACAAAAGCCAACAAGGAGGAAATGCAAAAAACACTTAAAGAAATACAGGAGAACTTTGGTCAACAGGCTGAGGTCATGAAAGATGAAACACAAAAATCTCTTAAAGAAATACAGGAGAACTTTGGTCAACAGGCTGAGGTCATGAAAGAGGAAACACAAAAATCTCTTAAAGAATTACAGGAAAACACAAACATGCAAGTGAAGGAGCTAAGCAAAACCATCCAGGATCTAAAATCAGAAGTAGAAACAACTAAGAAAACTCAAAGGGAGACAACTTTGGAGATAGAAAGCCTTGGGAAGAAATCAGGGGACAGAGATGCAAATATCAACAACAGAATACAAGAGATAGAAGAAAGAATCTCAGATGCTGAAGATTCCATAGAAACCATGGACTCAACAGTTAAAGAAAATGCAAAAAGCAAAAAGCTTGTAACCCAAAATATCCAGGAAATCCAGGACACAATGAAAAGACCAAACCTAAGGATTATAGGCATAGATGAGAGTGAAGATTTACAACTTAAAGGGCCAGCAAACATCTTCAATAAAATTATGGAAGAAAACTTCCCTAACCTAAAGAGAGAGATGCCCATGAATATACAAGAAGCCTACAGAACTCCAAACGGACTGGACCAGAACAGAAATACTTCCCGTCACATAATAATCAAAACACCAAATGTTCTAAACAAAGAAAGAATACTAAAGGCAGTAAGAGAAAAAGGCCAAGTAACATATAAAGGAAGACCTATCAGAATCACAGCAGACTTTTCACCGGAGACTATGAAGACTAGAAGGTCCTGGGCAGATCTCATGCAGTCTCTAAGAGAACACAAATGCCAACCAAAACTACTATATCCAGCAAAACTTTCAATCACCATAGATGGAGAAACTAAGATATTTCATGACAAAACCAAGTTTACCCAATATCTATCCACAAACCCGGCCCTAAAAAGGATAATAGGAGGACAACACCAGTACAAGGAGGGAAACTTAACTCTGGAAAAAGCAAGATAGTAACCTTACATCAAACCCAAAAGAAGTTAAGCATTCAAATTTAAAAAATAACGTCAAAAATGATAGGAAGTAACAATCACTATTCCTTAATATCTCTTAACATCAATGGACTTAATGCCCCAATAAAAAGACACAGACTAACTGAATGGATACGTAAACAGGACCCTACATTTTGCTGCTTACAGGAAACACACCTCAGGGTCAAAGACAAACACTACCTTAGAGTAAAAGGCTGGAAGACAATTTTACAAGCAAATGGTCTCAGGAAACAAGCTGGAGTAGCCATTTTAATATCAGATAAAATTGACTTTCAACCCAAAGTCATCAAAAGAGACCATGAGGGACACTTCTTGCTGGTCAAAGGAAAAATACAAAAAGAAGAACTGTCAATCCTGAACATCTATGCCCCAAATGCAAGGGCACCCTCTTTCGTAAAAGAAACTTTATTAAAACTAAAAGCACACATTGCACCTAACACAATAATTGTGGGTGACTTCAACACTGCACTTTCCTCAATGGACCGATCAGGAAAACAGAAACTAAACAGGGACACAATGAAACTAATTGAAGCTTTGGACCAATTAGATTTAACAGATATATATAGAACATTCTATCCTAAAACAAAAGAATATACCTTTTTCTCAGCACCTCATGGTACCTTCTCCAAAATCGACCATATAATTGGTCACAAGACAGACCTCAAAAAATATAAGAAGATAGAACTAATCCCATGCCTCCTATCTGATCACTATGGAGTAAAAGTGGTCTTCAATAGCAACAGAAACAACAGAAAACCCACATACACGTGGAAACTGAACAATACTCAATGATACCTTGGTCAAGGAAGAAATAAAGAAAGAAATTAAAGACTTTTTAGAACACAATGAAAATGAAAACACAACATACCCAAATCTATGGGACACAAAGAAAGCAGTGCTAAGAGGAAAACTCATAGCCCTGAGTGCCTCCAAAAAGAAAATGGAGAGAGCATACATTACCAGCTTAATGACACACCTGAAAGCCCTAGAACAAAAAGAAGCTATTTCGCCCAGGAGGAGTAGAAGGCAGGAAATCATCAAACTCAGGGCCGAAATCAATCAAGTAGAAACAAAGAGAACCATACAAAAAAATCAACAAAACCAGGAGCTGGTTCTTTGAGAAAATCAACAAGAGAGATAAACCCTTAGCCAGACTGACCAAAGGGCACAGAGAAAGTATCCAAATTAACAAACTTAGAAATGAAAAGGGAGATATAACAACGGAAACTGAGGAAATCCAAAACATCATCAGATCCTACTACAAGAGCCTGTACTCAACACAACTGGAGAATCTGGAGGAAATGGACAATTTCCTTGACAGATACCAAATACCAAAATTAAATCAGGACCAACTACACCATCTAAACAGTCCCATAATGCCTAAAGAAATAGAAGGAGTCATAGAAAGTCTTCCAACCAAAAAAAGCACAGGACCAGATGGCTTCAGTGCAGAATTCTACCAGACCTTCAAAAAAGAGTTAACACCAATACTCTTCAAACTATTCCACAAAATAGAAACAGAAGGAACACTACCCAATTCCTTCTACGAAGCCACAATTACGCTGATACCAAAGCCACAAAAAGATCCAACAAAGAAAGAGAACTTCAGACCAATTTCCCTTATGAACATCGATGCAAAAATACTCAATAAAATTCTTGCCAACCGAATCCAAGAACACATCAAAACGATCATCCACCATGATCAAGTAGGCTTTATCCCGGGAATGCAGGGTTGGTTCAATATACGGAAATCCATCAATACAATCCACTACACAAACAAACTCAAAGAACAAAACCACATGGTCATTTCATTGGATGCTGAAAGAGCATTTGACAAAATTCAGCATCCCTTCATGCTTAAAGTCTTGGAGAGAACAGGAATTCAAGGCCCATATCTAAACATAGTAAAAGCAATATACAACAAACCAGTAGCCAGCATCAAACTAAATGGAGAGAAACTTGAAGCAATCCCACTGAAATCAGGGACCAGACAAGGCTGCCCCCTTTCTCCTTATCTTTTCAATATTGTACTTGAGGTACTAGCTCGGGCAATTCGACAACATAAGGAGGTCAAAGGGATACAAATTGGAAAGGAAGAAGTCAAACTATCATTATTTGCAGACGACATGATCGTCTACCTAAGTGACCCAAAGAACTCCACTAGAGAGCTCCTACAGCTGATAAACAACTTCAGCAAAGTGGCAGGTTATAAAATCAACTCAAGCAAATCAGTGGCCTTCCTATACTCAAAGGATAAGCAGGCTGAGAAAGAAATTAGGGAAATGACCCCCTTCACAATAGCCACAAACAGTATAAAGTATCTTGGGGTGACTCTTACCAAACATGTGAAAGATCTGTATGACAAGAACTTCAAGACTCTGAAGAAGGAAATGGAAGAGGACCTCAAAAAATGGGAAAACCTCCCATGCTCATGGATCGGTAGAATCAATATAGTTAAAATGGCCATTTTGCCTAAAGCACTATACAGATTCAATGCAATACCCATCAAAATCCCAACTCAATTCTTCACAGAGTTAGAAAGAGCAATTATCAAATTCATCTGGAACAACAAAAATCCCAGGATAGCTAAAACTATTCTCAGCAACAAAAGAAAATCTGGGGGAATCAGTATCCCTAACCTCAAGCAATACTACAGAGCAATAGTGTTAAAAACTGCATGGTATTGGTACAGTGACAGACAGGAGGATCAATGGAACAGGATTGAAGATCCAGAAATGAACCCACACACCTATGGCCACTTGATCCTCGACAAAGAGGCTGAAAACATCCAATGGAAAAAAGATAGCCTTTTCAACAAATGGTGCTGGTTCAACTGGAGGTCAGCATGCAGAAGAATGCGAATTGATCCATCCTTGTCTCCTTGTACTAAGCTCAAATCCAAATGGATCAAGGACCTCCACATAAAGCCAGACACTCTGAAGCTAATAGAAAAGAAAGTGGGGAAGACCCTTGAGGACATCGGTACAGGGAGAAAGTTTCTGAACAGAACACCAATAGCATATGCTCTAAGAGCAAGAATTGACAAATGGGACCTCATAAAATTACAAAGTTTCTGTAAGGCAAAGGACACCATCAAGAGGACAAATCGGCAACCAACAAATTGGGAAAAGATCTTCACCAATCCTACATCAGATAGAGGGCTAATATCCAATATATATAAAGAACTCAAGAAGTTAGACTCCAGAAAACCAAACAACCCTATTAAAAAATGGGGTACAGAGTTAAACAAAGAATTCTCACCTGAAGAACTTCGGATGGCGGAGAAGCATCTTAAAAAATGCTCAACTTCATTAGTCATTAGGGAAATGCAAATCAAAACAACCCTAAGATTTCATCTTACACCAGTCAGAATGGCTAAGATTAAAAATTCAGGAGACAGCAGGTGTTGGAGAGGGTGTGGAGAAAGAGGAACACTCCTCCACTGCTGGTGGGGTTGCAAATTGGTACAACCACTCTGGAAAGCAGTCTGGCGGTTCCTCCGAAAACTGGGCACCTCACTTCCAGAAGATCCTGCTATGCCACTCCTGGGCATATACCCAGAAGACTCCCCACCATGTAATAAGGATACATGTTCTACTATGTTCATAGCAGCCCTATTTATAATTGCCAGATGCTGGAAAGAACCCAGGTATCCCTCAACAGAAGAGTGGATGCAAAAAATGTGGTATATCTACACAATGGAGTACTATTCAGCCATTAGAAACAATGAATTCATGAAATTCTTAGGCAAATGGATGGAGCTAGAGAATATCATACTAAGTGAGGTAACCCAGACTCAAAAGGTGAATCATGGTATGCACTCACTAATAAGTGGATATTAACCTAGAAAACTGGAATACCCAAAACATAATCCACACATCAAATGAGGTACAAGAAGAAAGGAGGAGTGGCCCCTGGTTCTGGAAAGACTCAGTGAAACAGTATTCAGCAAAACCAGAACGGGGAAGTGGGAAGGGGTGGGTGGGAGGACAGGGGAAGAGAAGCGGGCTTACGGGACTTTCGGGGAGTGGGGGGGCTAGAAAAGGGGAAATCATTTGAAATGTAAATAAATTATATCGAATAAAAAATAAATAAATAAATAAATAAATAAATAAATAAAATTATATAAGCTTGCATTGATCATTTATGAAAGCTTTACTGAAGAACTTCAATAAGCACTAAGAAATTACTGTGTTAATCTCAAGAGCCTTATAAAGGCTGAGATGTGGGGAAAGTACTATGGATGGAAATTCATTTTCTTTGAACTGTTTTTAAAATGGGTCATGAAAATGGCTTGTGTTGATAGTGTAAACTCTACAGTTTCTTCTGTCTTCCTACTCCATCAGCAAAGACAGAAACTAACTCTATAAGTAACAAACCATAACAGCAGATAATGAAAAAATCTATAGGCTAAAATATTATAGTGTACTACTAAAAACTTACAGTATGCAACAGTTTTAGAGTCCTAAGGAAAAGTAATGATCTTGCTATAATATGGATAAATTTAAAATGAACCCAGGAAATGAAGGTCATCATACTAGAAAGAAAACTTAGTACATGTTTCTAGGTAGCTAACCACTGAATAGATGGCCACTGTGCATATAACACGGGTCTGAAACCATGCAGAAATGAGCCAGTCTCCAGCCAGAAATCCCAGCACACAAGATTTCCTCTCATTCTTCTCACTTCCTACACAACGGAGAAACCACACTTGCTCCACAAATCTCACCAGGTAGCCTCTGCTTCTTCTGTCCTGAGATCACTGCTTTAGCTCTTTCATCATCTCTTAAGAGTGAGATTTCTGTGATCCTTTTTCTTGTCTTAATGAGCTGCCCAGGCTAGCCTCTAAATACTGAGCTAAAATCTTCTCCTGCCTCAGCCTTTTGAATAGCTGTGATTATAGTTATGTGCCACTGTGACCAATCATAGTTTATATACAATGATAACATAGTTGTTTTCTTTGTTTCCTTTCTTTCTTTTTTTAGTTTTGGACTGGGAAGGGGGATAACATTTGAAATGTAAATAAATAAAATAACCAATACAAAATTTTAAAAGTTATTTTCTTTAAAATGATATTTACTCATACAACAAACATTATTAAGTGCTGGTTATGTGACAAACAGGACACAACTGTTGAAAACAGAATAAACTGGCCAGGCATGCCTTTTAATACCAGCACTTGCGGTTCAAAGCTAGCCTGGTCTATAGTCTAGCTAGTCCCAATCCTCTAAGGACTACATAGTGAGACCCTGTTGAGAAGAGAAAGAGAGAAAAAATATTGTCATAAGACATATGCTCCTAAAGACAGATTAACATAGCAGAAAAATAAGACATATTTAAGATAAAAAGTAATAGCTGCTGCAAAGACAAAAAGAGAAAGGGCCAATGTTAAAGAGGAATGTTTAAGGGAATAGGGCTAGATTTAATGGTCAGCAAAGACTTCAATGAGAAGATAGCATATGAGTTATGGTCTTAATGAAGGAAGGGGCCTAACATAAGGAACAACAAGCACAAAAGACAAAGTAGGAGAAGGCATGTAGCTGAAACAGAGTGAAGGGAGGCAAAGAGAGTTATAGGAAATAAAGTCAAAGGCAATTAATAATATATCTTTACACATGCTTCACTAAACACAATTCTGGCTGTCTTAGTCAGAGTTTCTATTCCTGTACAAACATCATGACCAAGAAGCAAGTTGGGGAGGAAAGGGTTTGTTTATTCAGCTTACACTTCCACACAGCTGTTCATCACCAAAGGAAGTCAGGACTGGAACTCAAGCAGGTCAGGAAGTAGGAACTGATGCAGAAGCCATGGGGGGATGTTACTTACTGGCTTGCTTCCCCTGGCTTGCTCAGCCTGCTCGCTTATATACCAGCCCAGGCATGGCACCACCCACAAGGGGCCCTCCCCCCTTGATCACTAACTGAGAAAATGCCCCACAGCTGGATCTCATGGAGGCACTTCCCCAATTGAAGCTTCTTTCTCTGTGATAATCCAGTCTGTGTCAAGTTGACCCACAAAACCAACCAGTACACAGGCCAATGATCTCTTTATATTCTCTTCCAATGTAATTACAATATAGATTAGTAAATAAAAATAGAAACAGTATGAGCTACTGCAGGAATAACAGTAAGCAAGTGTGCATTTCTGATCCTTGGGATAATTAAACTATAGTAGAGAAGCATTTCTGCAAGCTCATAAGCATTAGAAAGTATTTCATTTAATTTCACATTGGAAAGACAGGTGATAAACACTCTAGTAGAGAAGGCAAAAGAATGATCACTTTTGTGTGTAAGCCAGAGTAAAATATAAGCACAACTTTGATGGTTGAGGAGGCTTTTTTTAAGTGGTTCAAATATAAAAGGCAAGTCTATTCCAGACAAGGTCAATGTCATGATTATGGAGAAAACATAAGGTATTATAAAGATTGACTTGTATATAAAGTAGAAACTTTCTGAATAAGGCTTACAGAGCATAAGGGTAGAGAAGTTAGGACAGGTTAGGTCCTGCCAAACTTAATTTCTAATAGTTCTTTATAAAAATTGAGGTGCAAACACAGCTCAATGGTAGAGTGCTTGGCTAGCACATGCAAGGCCCCGAATTTAATCTTTAGTACAGACCCCTTCTCAAAAACAGGTGGGGTCAAGAGTAAGTCAGAGAAAACAGTTTATTCATTAACTCAAATGCTAAGAATAGTCAGGTAACATTCATAATTATGAGTACATCAAGATAATTATCTTATCTATGAGCTGTTCTAGCAAATAAACCTGAAAACTTCTAAGAAACTCCAGTAGGTAGACAGAAGTATCAGAAAGAAGTTGAAGGTAACCTAGGAATCCACCAAAGTGGAAGGCAGCTTGTGGGACCAAGACCCATAGGTCCTGTGTTTGTTCTTGGTCATGTTAAGTTTGACTGAAAGTATCCAGACAGTGTCTATCAATGAGCTGAAAACAGTGGTGGCCACAATCACTGACGCCAGTAAAGTAAAAGATGTTTTCCTTTAGTTGGTGTACAAGTGTCACTCAAAATAACAATAACCAGAAAACCAACAAGTATTTGGAAATTAGTAAATGTAAATATCTGAAGTTCAAGAAGTCACAACATAAATTACAACATTTGAAATAAGTGATAATGAATATACTACCAACTTATAATAAGCTCAAGAGAAATCAGGTTGAAAACATTCTAAATACAAAAATCATCCTTTACTAACAACAACAGACCTAGTGTATTTTTGTTCAATGCTGTCTTCCAAAAGTTTTCTTTTACCTAAAAACCTGATTTATTCTCCCATTCTTGAAAACTAAAAATAAACACACATACATCTACAACAACAACAAAACTGTCATAAACTTTAGCACTTATAAAAGTACTCATTTCTTTGAGACTGGCTCTTAGCCTGAAGCCAACCCTGAGCTAGAACTCACTAGGTAGCCAAGACCAGCCAGTCTTAAACTCATGATCCTGCTGCTTCAGCAGCCAGAACACTGGAATTACATAGGTGTACCATGGTGCCTTTAATTATATCTTTCTGTATAAATCTATGGGACAGTTCCTATTTTTAATGGTTTCTTCCACTAAAATAATCTAATAATAAATTCCTATGTGAATTTTAAAAATAAACACAGGTCTAGAGTTTTTAATAAACAGATATCCAGAAACATTCTCCCATAAAATAGAAATAAGTACTTCTCCTCACAGTTTTCCTTTAACAAACTGCCACTGACAAGTATTCAAGGGTTCCTACCTTCTAAAAAGAATATGGCAATCTATAAAAATGTAAACTTTCTTTTCCTCTAAATTTAATAAACTGCTTAATAAAAATCTTTAGTATGATAGCATTAGTTTGGATCCTTATGATAGCCTGTACTTCTAAACTGCCACACACAGTAAGTATAGGGTAGTCACTTACCACTTGACCTGTTTTTCCGACTTGATTTCCCACCAGTAAGAAGCATCTTGAGACTATTCCGAAACATGGTTGTGCTCTTTTAATATAAAACTACAAAAGAAAGCAGGTAAAGTAAGTTTAACAAGACATTTTTCCATTCAACATACTTGTATTTTAATTTTAAAAGCATACCAACAATGCTATACCTCCAATGCCACCCAAAACCTAAGTATACTTTTCCTGGTACTCTGGGCTTCACTCTAAAAAAAAGTTCCCCTCTGTCGTGTTTAGTTTTTTTGTTTCTACTGCTTTGTGTTCCTGCCTGGTCGCACACATGCACCTACAGAGGAGCTAGCTTAGATCCGCAAATAGAGAACGTACACTCACACACAGCAGTTATTCTTAAAATACCTTGGCAAATTCAATGACTGGGCACTCCTAAATCTTCCCCTGCTACCTCATGCCCAGTTGGGGAAGTGGCTAGAGGCCATTCACATGGCTGGAGCACAAGCGGTATAGACAAAATTTCCTCTAAACCCTCCTCACCATGTGGCTGACCTCCACACTAGCTTGACTCAAACAAGATGGCTTTTTCCCCTTTCTCTTCTCCATTCTCCTCCTTCAGGCAACTGCCAAGATTTACAGATGGCTGCTCTGGGGGGTTTTCTTTCAAACTCTAATAAAACTATCCCCAAGCTTCCATTTGAGTGGATTCCTTTTTTTTTTTTTTTAATTAATGAGACTAAGAATCTTAATAGGAGACCCTGATTTCCCTAGTATCGTATGGCAACCACAAATAAACTCCTCAAATTTTCTAGTAACATTAGCACTGAAGACTCACAGAAATAATTAGGTAGTGATAAATATATCCTTTATTTCATTCAATTCTCTAATTCTGGAACGACTTTCCTGACTCCTCTTCCTCCTCCATTTTTCCTTCTGCCCTCCTTCCCTCCCCAACACACACACACACACACACACACACTATAAAACTGCATACTTCCCATTAACAAGACAGGATTATTTCACATCTGAAGAGTACTTATGCTCTCAAACCAGAGCCTCTCTTCTCTTCTCTGCATGCTCTGGGTCAAAGGAAAACCTGCTTGTGTTTTTCATCATACCCCCTAGTACTTGCTGCAATGATACCAATTAAAAAGGCATCTTCTTTTTGTTCCTTGCCTTTCTTCTTTGTACTAAACAGTCATAAAATTATTCTTTTTTATATCTAAAAATCAACAAAGTCTATCTCTATATTCCCTTGATCTAACTCACTGTGCCTATAGCTTTGCTCTTCTATTCTACAAAATTTCTCTATAGTGCTGTGTGTCCCGTGAAGAAAATTGCACAAACATGAAAAACTTTTGTCAACAGAAAATAGCCAAATCATAACCCAAAGGTTGGAAAATGTAGAAAAGATTATTAGCACCATATGTAACCCACCAAAAAGGTGTAGCATACACATAACTGAAAATCCAGAAAGCATCAAAACTTAGGAAAAGGTTATATTTGAGGTGATAAGAAGCAAGAATTTTCTTACCAGTCAGATACATGAAGCTCTGTTTAAAATAAATAAATAAATAAATAAATACAAACAAGGGAATCATAGCCAAAGTACTAACAACATTTACAACAGAAATAAATCTCTGAAACAGCTAAACAAAATGCTGGATGTTTAAAATTAGCAACAGTCACTGGACTAGCAGATGCCTTTCAACAGAAGGAAGGGCAAGAAACAATGGAAGACATCTTTCAAGAGTCCAACTGAACTCTTAATTGTTTAATGAAAATTAAGTAAAAAGGTTGTTTTAAAACTAAAGAAGATTCTAACTGAAAATAGGTACCAATCAAGAAGTCTATTCTCAGGCAGGGAGATGGCTCAGCCTCTATAGACATTTGTCACCAAGACTGATGACCCAACTTGCATTCCTGGAACTTATATGGCAAAAGACAGAACCCTCAACCTCAAGTTGCCCTCTGACCTTTGCACATGAACCAATGCACAAGCATGCCCCTATATTCACACAATTAAAAATAAATGTTTAAAAAAATCTATCTAGATGGAACTAGAAAGTGTCATCCTGAGTGAGGTAACCCAATCACAAAAGAACACACATGTATGTACCCACTGATAAGTGGATATTAACTCAAAAGTTCAGAATAAATAAGACACAGCCCTCAGGAAGCTCAAGAGGAAGGAAGACCAAAGTGTGGGTGCTTTGGTTTTTCTGAGAAAGGGAGTAAAATACTCACAGGAGCAATTATGGAGACAAAGTGTGGAGCAGAGACTGAAAGAAAGGCCATCCAGAGACTGTCCTACCTGGGGATTCATCCTATAAACAGTCACCAAACCCCAACACTATCATGGATGACAAGAAATGCTTGCCGAAAGGAGCCTGCTATGGCTGTCTCCGGAGAGGCCCTGCTAGAGTCTTACAGATACAGAAGCAGAGGCTAGCTGCCAACCATTAGACTGGTCCCCAGTCCAACCATTGGACTGGTCCCAATAGAGGAGTTGGAGGGAAGACTGGAGGAGCTGAAGGGGTTTTTAGCCCTATGGGATGTCAGCCAACCAGAACCCCCAGGGCACCCAGAGACTAAGCCATCAACCAAGGGGTACACATGGTTCCAGCTGCAAGTGTGGCAGAGGAATGTCTTGTTGGGCATCAGTGGGAAGTGAGGTCCTTGGTCCTATGAAGTCTCAATAGATGCCCCAGTGTGGGGAAATGGAAGTGGGGTAGATAGGAGTAGGATGGACGGAGGGGCATCTTCTTGGAGGCAGGGGGTGGGAGGATGGGTTGGGGGCTTTCTGGGAGGAGGAGAAACCAAGAAAGGGTATAACATTTGAAATGTAAATGAAGTATATATAAAAAAATAAAAAATAAACTATCTAGATTTTTGAATTCTTTGAAAAATAAAAATGAAATAAAATGATTTTTAGAAAGAAAAGCAAACAATATTTGACTAGCAGAAATGCAAAAAAAAAGGGGGAGTTCTTCTAGTAGGAAAATAATACTTATAAATCAGGTATACAAGAAGAGTCACAGAACAGGTTGCCACATATGAACTGCAAAGTAGCATCAATATCAGAAGCTTGAGAACTTTAAAACACATGTAAAAGGCTGGGAGCAGATGAGTGTTACAGAGCTTCCCAGTACACATAGGCCCAGGTTCACTCCTAGCACTACAATAAATAAAGCACATGCAAACTGAAAATGCTGACAACAACCTAAAAGTTTCTTTTGCCTGGAAATAGTAATACCATAATAAATACTGTATACTTGGTGATAGTCTTCATCTGATGGGATCTGGGATGCAAAGGTGAATGCACATGCCACAACTCTGCAATGTTTATAGCAGACTTACATATTATATGTAAATGCTAACTCAAAAGAATAAAATAAACAAAATTTAAGCTCTAATGATTTCATGTTTAAATATTTAGCAAGAGCATACTAATGAGTACATTTTACTTTGAAATGAATCAAAAATGATATAGACTGATGAAGGCATGCAAAGTGATATGAAAGCAATCACAGGAAAAAAAAAAAAACTACTAACCAGAGAAATGGCTTTAATCCTAGCACTGAAGGCAGAGTCGGGTAGATCTCTGTGAGTACATTTCAGATCAACCAGAGCTACATAGTGAGACCCTGTCTCAAACATCCCCCAACCCCAAGACAAAAAACAGAACTGTTAACCATGTATTTTAAGCAGTGGCTACTGTACTGGCTAGTTTCGTGTGTCAACTTGACACAGGCTGGAGTTATCACAGAGAAAGGAGTTTCAGTTGTGGAGGTGCCTCCATGAGATCCAGCTGTGGGGCATTTTCTCAGTTAGTGATCAGGTGGGGAGGGCCCCTTGTGGGTGGTACCACCTTTGGGCTGGTGCTCTTGGGTTCTATAAGAAAGCAGGCTGAGCAAGCCAGGGGAAGCAAGCCAGTAAGAAACATCCCTCCATGGCCTCTGCATCAGCTCCTGCTTGAGTTCCAGTCCTGACTTCCTTTAGTGATGAACTACAACGTGGAAGTGTAAGCCCAATAAACCTTTTCCTCCCCAACTTGCTTCTTGGTCATGATGTTTGTGCAGGAATAGAAACCCTGACTAAGACAGCTACTCATGTATTAACTAAAACTATTTAAGATTTAAATAACTCTGTTATCAATGATTTAGAGCTGCTCACTTCTGAGAATTGTCTTTTGCTCAATGAAATCACCTTACCCAGAAATTTTCATGTCTCATTGTCCTGTGGAAGGCTCTCAGCCAATGATTAAAACAGAGGTACAAAAGAAGAGCTTTCTTAACTCCAGAAGGGGAGGACTGTGTGATAAGATTCATATGTAAAGCCTTCATACATTATGCCTCACGCTTTATTTTTAAAAAGTCATCTTAGGGGCTAGAGAGATCACTCCGTGGGTTAGAGCACAGTACAAGGACCTAAGTCAGCTCCAACTATCCCTGCGAAAGCCCCTGGGTGGGTGGTAACCTCAACACTGTAGGGACACAAGACAATTGCCAGTTTTGTTCTAGGTTCCATGGGACCCCATCTTAAAGAAACAATATGGAATAGTGATAAAGCATGATACTAAACATCTCCCTCTTGCCCCTGAGAGGGTAAACAAACAAGTATGCATATCCTCGCCATGCACATATGTGAGCATATACCACATGTGAACACACACACACACACTTATTCAGTGTCAACTAAATACAAGCTCTAAGATGGCAGAAAAGTTCCTTAACTTGCTGTTATGTGGATAAGCTCAAACACACATGAAACACTAGAAATGTACCTTTATTAAGTGTATCAATTATATTTTGTCTGTATATTACCATCCATATCAAACCCTTGCAAAGAAGGTTGATTTTTATGAATCTGAGAGAGAACAAGGAGGAAGATAGGGGAGGAGTTGGAATGAGAAATGGTAAGGGGGAAATTATGTGACTATACTCTAAAAAAACCTAAAGAAATATTTTTTTCCAAAAAAGAAAGGAATTGAAAATGGGGGTTGAGTTGGAGGGAGACCCTATTAACAGGGAAATATTTAAATCTTTGCACTGAAATACTATAAACTAAAGAATATAATGCATGGTTTTAAAAGATACAGTATGTCTATTTGTTCTAAATATCCCCAATGCTCATCCTTAAGGGGGAAAAGGAACAACCCAGAATGATATGCACAGCTACATAGCACTACAATATTTTAATCTATGCACTTATGAATACATATAACATGGACACATGAGGGAATGCACAGAAAATTTTACATAATCCCCACAGGAGGTACATACAGGACTGAAAAGGTAAAAGAAATAAAATTCAATGCGCACATACTTGTTCACCATCTCTAGTTTCAAAATGTTTTCATTACCCCAAAGTATTTATTCATCATTTAAGTCAGCGCAAATTATAATTACTAAGTCAGTAAAATTCTCTGTGAAACACCACAAAGGAGATAAAATATCAGAGTAGAGGATGAAAGAGTTCCCTTAACAAATACTTGACTATCAAGTTGACTGTCTCTCCAGAGAATTTCCCTATCAATCTACAATGTCCCATTATAGGACCACAAACACTAAAAACATGGAAAATCATGTCTGAGAGCTTAGATTTGTAGATTCTTTCATTCCCGTACCATCTAATAAAATATTTTAATGCTAGACTCTGTGTCTTTTGTCACCAGTTCAATAAATGGCCACATGGAAAGGGGTATCTCTGCAGAACTGCAACTAATGCCCCTATGTCACTTACTTTCCTTGGTTTCTCCCAGCCATAAAAAAATATACTGTGTCTATGAGGTTAAACTATTATTTTAGAGGGATAAGTCTAATAGGAACTAAGCAGTGTCAGATAGCATCAAAAATTACCAAAACACGCATAAACACTGAAAAACTCATTTTAGTACATAATATGGCAAAAAAATAAAATAAAAAATATATTCTTAGGGTTTGCAATGCTTCTCAATTCTATTATATATGACATAATAAATGGCCCACTACTTTGGGTCTTTTTTTCTAGTACTAGCTATAAATATATAAAATTTCTTCTAGTCTTTTATTTGGTGCTTATTAAGATCAAACTAAGTATAATCCTTGAACAGGCACTACAGAGGATCATTTTTAAAGGTTAATAAATAGTTCTTGCCTAAAATGAACATCTACCATGGTAGTGAGAGTTTAGGAGAAATGAACCCAAGTACCACACAACAGACAGTGCTGTGCATCATCAGAGTTTATAAGAAAAGAAGATTAGAGATTTAAGTGAACAAGCATATGTTAAGTACATGCTTTAGCATAAGAGAATAATTTCTGTTAACAATCACTCAAAGTAAATACAAAGTTACCTTTACACAAAAATCTTAGCAGCTAAAGGTTTTACCATCCTGAAGGAGTACAGAACACTAGCTAGTCTTGCTTCCTTCTAACTCTAAGGATCAGTTCCTGGGCATGCCAAGTAGCTGGAGCCAGTGCTGGCTTTGTCTTATGAAAGAAGTTTCAAAGCTGTTTCTGAGTACTGGCTTTAAAAATCAAAATATCTCTGTTGTGAATCCTCTGTTTAATTCTACACCACACTTTTGATTGGGCTGTTTGGTTTTTTTGGTGGTTAGCTTCTTAAGTTCTTTATATATTTTGGATATTAGCCCTCTATCAGATGTAGCACCTAAAGAAATGTTCAAAGTCCTGAGTGATCAGAAAAATGCAAATCAAAATGACCCTGAGATTCCAACTTACATCAGAAAGGCTAAGATCAAAACCTCAGGTGATAGCACATGCTGGTGAGAATGTGGAGAAAGAGGAACACTCCATTGCTAGTGGGATTGCAAACTGGTACAATCACTCTGGAATCAATCTGGAGATTCCTCAGAAAATTGGAACTAGATCTACCAGAAGACCCAGCTATACCACTCTTAGGAATATACCCAAAAGATACCCCACCAGGCCACAGGGGCACATGTTCCACTATGTTCATAGCAGAATAACCCAGATATTCCCACAACAGAAGAATGGATATAGACAATGTGGTTCATTTTACACAATGGAATACTACTCCACTATTAAGAACTAGGACATTCTGAGTTTTTCAGGCAAATGGATGAAACTAGAAAATATCATCTTGAGTGAGGTAACTCAGACCCAAAAGGACATGCATGGTATATACTCAGTAATAAGTGGATATTAGCCCAAAAAAAGAAAAAAGAGAAAAAGTACAGAATACCCAAGATACAGTCCACAGAACTAGAAAAGGTCAACAAGCTGAAGGGCCCAAGTGAGGACACTTCAATCCCACTTGGGAGGAAAAGAAAGCAATCACAAGGGGGGGGGGGAGGGAGGGACTTGGGTGGGAAAGAGGACAGGGGATGAAAGAGGGGAACATGATCTGGTATTGGGGGGTGGGGGAAGGACTGAAACCCTGAGGACCAGCAGAAAGAATAGAAACAGGCAACCTCAGGAGGTAGGAGGTGGGGGCACCCTCCACAATGCACCAGAGACCTGGGCAGTGTGAGACTCTCAGGACTCAAAGGGAGGGACCTTAGATAAAAGGCCCTACAGTGGGGAGAGGGAACTTGTAGAGCCCACCTCCAGCAGGAAGACAGGGCATCAAATGGGAGGGGGGGGCATCCCACAGTCAAAACTCTGATCCATAATTGGTACTGTCTGAAAGAATTTCAGGGATGGAATTGGAGAGGAGCCTGAGGAAAAGGAGGTCCAGAAACAGGCCCAAAGTAGGATCCAGCTCAAGGCGAGGCCCCAAAACCTGACATTAATTACTGAAGCTATGGAGTGCTCACAAAAAGGGACGTAGCATGACAGCACTTCGGAAGACCCAACAAGAAGCTGAAAGAGTCAGATGCAGATTTTTGCACCCAACTAATGGACAGAAGCTGCTGACCCCTGTTGTTGAATGAGGGAAGGCTGGCTGGAAGAAGCTGAGGATGAGGGTCACCCTGTAGGAGAACCAGCAGTCTCAATTAACCTGGACCCCCGAGATCTCCCAAACACTGGACCACCAACCAGGCAGCATATACCAGCTGATATGAGGCCCCCAACACATATATAGCAGAGAACTTCCAGGTCTGGGTTCAGTCAGAGAAGATTTACTTAACCCTCAAGAGACTGGAGCTCCCAAGTTTAGAGGTCTGGTGGGAAAGAGGGTGAAAGGTTGGGTGCATCCTCATGGAGACAGGAGAGTGGGGAGGGGATAAGGGATGGGGAACAGTCAGAGGGTGGACCAGGAGGGAAATAAAATCCAGAGTGTAAAAAAAAAAAGGATTAAATAACATTTAAAAAATTCAAAACATCTAAAACATACTCCCTGAGAATCACCTTGCAGTTTGTATCCTAATTGCACACCATTACAGTTGTTAAAAGCTTTTCCTCATTTATTTTCCTCAAAATTCTTGATTTGCCTATTTGGAGCTGTAGATCAAGGCAATTGTTAGCAATAGCTGCACTGTAATTTCATAAATCATTCTTACATAGACACCATTACTGTTCTCAACATGTAACAGGAAAAACCTCATTACAGCTTGATCAAAGCTTAAGTGTTGAAGAAAATTAAAACAAGAAAGCAGGTACCAGCTACAACATCCTGAAAACAGAGTAATCTGATTCTTCAGATATTTGTTCTATATCTTCCAAGAAAAAATTACTCTCATTAAGCAAAAATATTATATGAATAAAAAATATTGTAGTTATTAGAGACACTTTAAATACCAACATACTAGTCTAAAAGATCATCACAGTTAATTAAGATATTTCTAATAGTACTCATGCAAAATATGTACTTAAATAAGGCCCAAAGAGAAAAAATTATGTAAACAATACAAATGCAGAAAGGGTGAGTTTTGGATAGATTAGACTGAGCTCAGGCCTCCATCCCTACCAATGATTGCTAGGAGGCTGTACAGCACTTAGCCTCTCAGTTTCTCCTTGGCAATAAACATACCCAATGAATATGGCTGTTTCAAAGAACAAAAATATATGATTGCCTATCATCTGTTAATAGCTAGTTATCTAGCCAAAATTCTACTATCTTCCATATTAGATTGATACTAGTTTAGGATAAGGAGATAAAGTACCTAAAATAATAGCTTCTCAAACTCCCCTGCAACCTATGACCAAATATGTAGCTCAGTTAATATCAATGAGATCAAAACATAACGTCTGTTGCCAAGGACTTTAAGGAAAAGTCTAGAAACAAAACAGTCACCTTACTAACATAGGGGAAAATCCACTATGGAAGATGGTAAAGACATATAAAGGATCCTATGCCCTTAATGACATTGGAGAACAGCCATAAACCATGAACTGCCTATATACAGATTTCCTATTACCAAAAGAAAAAAATTAAAGCAATGTATTTAGATTTTTGTTACATGAGACCAAGCACAATCCTAAGTGAATATGTAAAGTCTAGGAAAAAGATCCAGCTAGTTCAATAAAGACCCAGAACACTCCAAGTACCATTCAACAGTAGGTGTTAACATTGGTAGTGTTAAACTGTTTATCAGTAAAATGATGGAATAGTGAGATGTTAACACATATAAAACTCAATTACTAAAATTAGGTAATATAATAATTAAGATAAAAATCCTGTAAGCAGAGGATCAAAGAAATGGTTTTAACCATGAAAGATGTTCTTGGTGTAGTGGAAATGAGTGAAAAATATGACCAGGTGAGCATTTGGTAGTGACAGCTTAAATGACCAGTCACTAATAGCTACAGGCTACTTATACCACATATAAGCTACTATAACAAATGCTGTGGCATGATATGTATGAATTTAAAACAAGTGTTATATATTTAATGAAAAATAAAGGTTCAAGTAAGGAAGATAAGTTTGGAAAGTAAACTGTGTATTTTAGTTTCAGTGGAGTAAATTTTCAAATTAGTTTAGATTTACTCATTTTTATTTTATGTGTATTGGTGTTTTGCCCACACATATGTCTGTTCTACAAACATGCAGTGCCTGCAAAGGTCAGAATAAAATGAAGATCACTAAAAAGTACTTTAACTGACAGAACATGAAATCTGCTTTAAAATTAAAGAACAATATTATGTAGGCATTGGGGGTGGGGAAGTAGAGTAGGTTAAAGTCCATAATGGAAGGGATTGCTAAAGTCAGGGTTCAAATAAATCCCTTGAAGTCTTGAAGGAAAATTATTTAATGCATAAAAATTGTAGAACCCATAAAACAAAACATGCCATACTGAAATTAAATAGCAAGCAAATACTTGATCAGGATAAACCAAAATAATAGGCTGATGGGGTTATATAAAGAGCTCTTATAAACCAATAAAAATCAGTAACATAAAAATATAAGCAAAACATCCAAACAAGAAAATACAGATGATCTCACATGGTTATTCAACTTTCCTAAAAGTAGGGAAAGTCAATTTAAATAATTAATTCACTAATTCACTGGACTGACAAAACTCAAAATCCATAGTACCCACTATGAGCACGAATAAGAGACAGCAAGTGGAACCCCTACAACTGGTGTTGTGTGCACAGTGGTTATCCTGGGAAAGGTGAACTTAGTCATATCTCTCAAATTTTTACATATAGATACTCTCTGATATTCTTCTAGAAAGCTATACTAGAAAAAGGACACACATGCATGAAGAAGCTCACTGTAAGCACTGTTCAGTTCAAGCTGACGAAACAGTGACAACAAGGCTACACACACAGCCAGGAAAAGAGACCTGAGGCATACTGGGTGGAAACACTAAGGGCAGAATACATGTAATATGATCCCTTCATGCATAAGAGATAAAACATGTATTCATATGTACATTTATACCACTGAACAAAAAGATACCCAACACAAGAACACCTTAAGGCCTCTAACTCCAGTCCAGGGGATCTGAGGTCCTCCTAGCTACCACTGGCACCTGCATGCACACAGTACACATATATACATTCAGGCAAAATACACATATATAAAATATATCTAAATAAGCGAATAATTTTCAAAGTGTATCCAAGCCAGATGCAGTGGCACAACACTTGGAATCCCAGAGATTCAGAAGGCTCAGGCTTAAGGACCACAAATTCTAGCCTCACTTAGACAACACAGTCAAACGCTATCTTAAAAAATAAAATTATATTCAGATATGTATGTGCATATATGTATGAGTATATTATGAGTGCATATATATACTGAATACTGACACTTTAGAAAACAAAAATAAAGGAAATGTTTTCAAAATAGACGTTATGATGGTAAAGTTTGGACAGACTCGGAACTGTGACCATTTCTGAAAATGTAAGAGTTTCTGAAAGAAAAGACAAATAAATAAAGGGAAAAAATTAAAAAGTATAAAAAAAAAAACCCTTTCCATGGTACATCAGTGGGAATTGTGCCCAGGTCTTTATTTATGCATTCTATCACTGAGCTATGTCCACAAGCTCATTTTATTTTATTTTATTTTATTTTATTTTATTTTATTTTATTTTATTTTATTTTATTTTATTTTATTTTGAGACAGTCTTATTAAGTTGTCTGGACAGGCTTAGAATTCACTCTGTAGCAAGACAGACCTTGGATTTAAGATCTTCCTAACTCAGGTCCCCCAAATGGTTGGGTTTAGAGGCCTGAGTCATCAGGCCCAGCTATTACAAAATAATCTTCCACTGCAACATACTGGAGACTGAACTGATCAAGACCTACGGATAACTGCAAAAGAAGAGAGAATTAAAAAACCTTACAAAGTAATATACTTTCTTCAACACATTGCTAAAAATGTCAAAATGCAAAAGAAAAATATTGTGTACTGCCTTTTCAGCAGAAGAGGAAATAAAATAAATATATGTGCTAACTTTTTAAAGAAATAATTCAAGAAGGATAAATCAAGACCATTTGTTGTCCAGCCTGCAAATGGCTCAGCTATAACACCTAAAGAGAGCTCTGAAAACTTGCCAGAGCAGATAACAAGCCTTTCTGAAAAAAAGGCCCAAACAACTCAAAATATTTGAAGCCAATGGCAAACTACAGCTAGAATAAAGTACCAATAAATAAGTAAAGCAGGCTGATGCAACTTGACATTCCAGTCACTGACAGGTGAATGGACCTTCATGTCTCACCACTCTTTATAAAACCACTACTGTTTAACTGAAGCCTATGGAGGCTTAAGAGAAGAAAATAAGACTTAAACTAATATTCACCTTATAGCCACTTAACTCCAAATTCATTCATCTTTATTTGTCCTTAAAAGAGACCTGAGCCCTTTGGATGAATTTTCTTTGCTAGCGGGTGCAGTGGTAAACTGTGAGTAGAAGACACTACCAAGATCTTGTGAGAAGGAATGGTTTGGCTTCTTCTCTGGTATTTTGTTCCTCAGACAACTTCTCTAGCATCAAACTACTCCATACAGTATGTACAACTTCTCCAGTCTCCTACTCTTGCCTTGTACAGCAGCAAGAGTACCAAACAGTCAGCACCTTCACTCTAGTGGTTTTATACTGGAACACTTTTGGAAAATGCCAGTATAATTTAGCATGGTAGGAGGCAAGTCCTGGAGGCCGATTTTAAAGGAAGTTCCACCTTTGTGATACTATCATTCAATTTCTCGGCCATTCAGAGAGCCATGATCATGTCCTTTCCAGCAGAATCTAGATGTCAACCAGGGGTTGGGAGAGCACTTTCTAAAATACAGGAGTAATGATTTCTTCTATCTTTCTAGTCTATATCCATCTTTCTAACCTATCTCTCATTTCACCAATTCCCTTTTGTAATTATTAATTCATTATACTAAATATTCCCCACTTGAATTACTATACAGTACTCTTTCATGACTAGACTCAAAACTGATACAAAAGCCAAAATAAATAATATTTCCATTCGAATTCATGTATATAGAGTAAAAGACTAGGCAAAGTTTAAAAGTTGAAATAAAAGGGGGGCTAGGCTATTGGTTGGAAGGGAAAGAAACAACTTCATAAAATGAAGCATGGACAAAACTTTCCTAGAAGATAAATATGTCCTTTATATTGTTTGAAATAACAGTCACACAGACTGTGTGACAGCTAGTTTTATATCAACTTGACATAAGAGTTACCTGAAAAGAGGGAACCTCAATTGAGAAAATGCCTCCATAACACCAAGCTGTAGTTAATCTTCTTACCTTCTTAATTAGTGCTCGATGGGAAACGGCCCAGCCTATTGATGCCATCGTGGGCTGGATGTTCTGGGTTCTATATGAAAGCAGGCTATCTAAGCCAAGGGGAGCAAGCCAGTAAGCAGCACCCTGCTATGGCCTCAGCACCAGCTCCTGCCTCCAGGCTCCTGCCCTGTTTGAATTCCTGTCCTGACTTCCTTCTGTGATAAACACAGATATGGAAGTGTAAAGCAAATAAACCCTTTTCTTTACAACTTGCTTCTTGGTCATGGTGTTTCATCACAGCAAGAGAAACTATAAAGACAGATGGTGTATACAATTGTAAAAATTAATAAAACTCAACCTTTATTTACCTTTTATTCCTTGTGTAGGTCACATCTCAATTAAAAGAGAAAAGAAAAAAATCTATGATTCCATGGAGAAATATCAGATTATAAAATGGGACAGGAATGTGGCTGAACCTTGAGGATCATGTTCTAGAAAGCAAGGAAGTACTGAAAATAATAGTTACGGTATATACTAAAAAATCCATTTGAACTATTATTCTATTGATTCAACAGAAAACAACAGAGCACTGAGTCACAGAAAGGATTATAACCCATTGAATAAAATTAACTCCACAAACATGCAGACATATGTACGTGCATCTATACTCAGGCACATACACATAAAATACATGTACACACAAAATACGAAATTTTTTAAATACATAAATTGGGTAGTAGCTGAAAAGACAAGCGAAGTCAAAAGAACCTTGTCTTTTTAACATGAAAGAAAAGAAATGGCATGTTTGATGAGAATGAGTTAATTAGAAAAAAATAGAATTGCTGAATTAGCATTCCTTTTAATTTCACTTATTTAGTTATTGGTGTTTTCTTGTTATTTTCTTTTTGTTACTTTGCTTGTTCTTGTTTTGTTTTGTGTTTGAGACAGGGTCTCTCTACATAGACCTTGCTGTCCTAAAACTCACTCTGTAGACCAGGAGAGCCTTGAACTTATAGAGATCTGCCTTCTTCTACCTCCTGAGTACTAGGATTAGAGGCATGTGCCACCAAAACTGGCTGAAGTGGCATTCTTAAATATATAGCAGGAGACAGTTTATTGCACACATGAAGGGTTACCTATAGAAAGAAGTGAGTGTACTTACTTCTTCACCATATGTAGATTTAAATGCTAGTAGATGCCTAAAAGTGGCTTCTGGTGAACTTCTCTTCAACTTTTTCAGTAAAGAATTAAGAAAAGGCATTAGCTAAGAAGAATGGAAAGTATTAAAAGTGCAAGGTAAGAGAAAAAACTACGAAAAACTCACCCACTCTGCTCCTGCACTATATAACAGGATGACCTGGAAGGATTACGGTCTCACTTGAGGTTTGTGGTCATGAATTTAAAATAAAACCAATCAGTAATGTAGTATGCTTTTCACTAACCACATTCAGCTTCATGAGTGCAGGCATGGAAAAAGTGCAAAGCCGGATTTAACAGGAATGCAGTTTTGGCTCCATAAGGAAAATGAATCAAGGAAATGTGAGAGTGTATAACTCAATAGTACAGAACTTGCCTCATATGTGCAAGGCCCTGGGTGTAAGCCCCAGCACTACTAAGAAACAACAGTAACAGAGTTTCTCTTTGAAGGAAGAAATGTCATCAAGGGTTGTATGCTGGGATAATTAAGATTGATATAAGCTGAATAAGAAAGGGAGCCAAGGCTACCTATAGTATAAAATGGCAATATAATCAATGGATTACATATTCTAGTAGGGTTAAAGGATTGTAAAATAAGGGTTACAAGGAGAAAGATGAAAAGAAATAAGCAGTGGTCAGACAGTGAGATTCACGAAATATAAATTATGGGGATTCTTTGGTTTGTAATAAAGAATAACTAAGTCAGAAAATGTGATCACGCTCTCATCCCTCTTGCATCTTGGCACTCTCACCTCTCTCCCCTCTTTTCCTCTTAGGTTCTCCTCCCCTCCCCCCTCTCTCCACATAGTCATGCTGGCCTCCACTTCTCTGCTCTCTCCTCTCTGCTTCTCTCTGCTTCCACTACCCCATTAACTACCATCCTCTGCCCTGAATAAACTCTATTCTATACCAAAAAAAATAAAAAGAAAGAAAGAAAGAAAGAAAGAAAGAAAGAAAGAAAGAAAGAAAGAAAGAAAGAGAAAATGTGATCATTCAAAATGCTGAAAGATTGAACTGCTGAAAAAAAATCTCATGATCAAAATTACCATTGATCATACCAAAGATTAATTACCAAAGATTAATATATGAAATAGTACTGCTAAGAGAGAAGAGAAACAAATAAATGAGAGGGTGACTCTGAGTAATAACTGGGCTGACTTCTGTATCCCAGTGCCTTGGAGGTAATCTTTAAATCCTGGTAATTTCCTGACTGATTCAAATGTCTCTCTCATTCATGGTAGGACTAACAGCAGCTCCTGGATAGTTCATGGTAACGATATGACTCTAAAAAGGT
This sequence comes from Apodemus sylvaticus, assembly GCF_947179515.1. Classification (NCBI taxonomy): domain Eukaryota; kingdom Metazoa; phylum Chordata; class Mammalia; order Rodentia; family Muridae; genus Apodemus; species Apodemus sylvaticus. The sequence continues at coordinate 17,362,557 of NC_067481.1, forward strand.
CTGGCTATACCAGAAAACCCAATCATGTGACTGGTGGGCTTTGAGCCATGAGATACCAACCTGACCAAAATAAAGAGCCAGAGATTGAGTTCAACCTATAACCAATAATTTAATTATTTCTACATAATGAAATCTCATTAAACATCAGATACTGATGCTTGTGTGAGCTTCTCAAGTTGATAATACTCTGGGTGTACTGTCAAACATCCATGTGACAGAAGATTTGCTCTGACTCCCTAGGGAAAGATACCAACTTCCCATATAAGAATCTTTCTGCCCTCTCTGTCTTTTCATTCAGCTCATTCTGTTTAAATCCTTGATGCTACCATAAAACTACTGCTATACGTACACTGCTTTCCTGACTCCTGTGAATTGTTCCCATGAGTTCTCAAATCCAAAGAAGGTGGTAGAACTCTCAAATTTGTAGTCCATTTGCCAAAAATTAAGAGTCTTCAATCTCTAAATTTAAAGTCTTTTAGCTGTGCATGGTGGCTCATGCCTTTAATGCCATCACTCAAGAGGCAAAGGCAGGTGGATCTCTATGAGTTTGAGGCCAACCTGGTCTACAGAAAGAATTCCAGGACAGACAGGGCTACATGGAGAAACTCTGCCTCAAAAAAACTAAATAAAGAAAAGAAAGATCTGTCTTGTGGAGAGCTGAGACTTTAATTTGTGAAGTTTTTTCTAACACTAAATAGCCAGAATCAAAATTTATTGTAGGGAATGAGCCAGGAGTCATAATCAAAAGGGGTCTGTAAAAACTATAATCTGATAGCATGCAGTTCAAAGCCAGAGAATTTTAGAGAAAAAAAAGGAAAGTGATCTGAACACTGCACATGAGGATCAAAAAGGACATCTTTCTCTAGCTCCAGCTCCAATAGCCTGAGACTCATAGGAAAGAGAAAAGGGGAAGGGGATAGCGTCATTTGAGAGGGCTTCAGAGAAAGCAATGTCTTTTTGGTTTTTCGAGACAGGGTTGTACTGTCTCGAAACAGACAGTACACCGTATAGCCCTGGCTGTACCGGAACTCACTCTTACCAGGCTGGCTCGAACTCAAAAAGCTGCCTGCCTCTGCCTCCCGAGTGCTGGGATTAAAGCTATGCCCCACCAATGACCAGCAGAGAAAGCAGTATCTTAAGAAAAAGAAATCCCTACAGAGCATTACAAAAATTTAGTAGGTTGTAAAGATGAGAACCAATACTCAAAAGAGATCCACTAACATGAAACATAGAACAACTAAGTAGTGAAATCCTAGAAGTTAGAACTTCAGGGGAAAGATAGTAATTGGCTTAGTTAGGGTTACTATTGTTGTGATGAACACTTTGACCAAAAAGCTGGGGAGGAAAGGGTTTATGTCCATACAAGGAAAGGGTTTACACTTCCATATACTGTTTATCATTAAACGAAATCAGAACAGGAACTCAAACAGGGCTGGAACATGGAGGTAGGAGCTGATGCAGAGGAGTGGCGCTGCTTGCTTACTGGCCTGCTCAGCCTGCTTTCCTATAGAACCCAGGACCATCAGCTCAGAGAATGGCACCACCCACAGTGAACTGGTCCTTCCCCCACTGATCACTGATTAAGTAACATTTTTCTCAGTTGAGGTTTCCTCTTTTCAGATAACTCTAGCTTGTTAACATAAAACTAGCCAGCACAACAATCAAACTACCAAATAGTGCAAATGGGTCAAGTCTTAGAAAGGACCACTGACTAAACAATGTGAAAGTCACTGATGAGCAATTTCAGAGAAAAGATGGAGGAGAAAGCCTGACTGGAACAATTCAAAATAGAGAAAGCTGACTTTTCAATATTCTGTAAACCATCTAAAAGCAAACAACAAAAAAATCTGTTTACTAATGAGTATTAGAGATGGTTAACTGCAAAAGAAGTATTCATGCCTTTGGTATTTTCTCCTAGGGGGCTCCTTTCATTCTCCCCAATTGCATCCCCCAAAATGTGGTTCAACCAAGGTATGGAATCCCTTGAAATCCAGCAACTTTGTTTCCACTAATAAGACTTGACTTGGTTTACAGACTTCAGATATATTAGCCATTCCAGTGGCATCTGCTAGGAGAGGCCAGGATCTCCATCATTCTGAAGTTATAATAATCCTATCTAGACAAAGCACTGCACTAATTGGGTATCTGAGGATTTATCAGGAAATTTAAGGTGGTAAAACCCCTACAGATAATTATTACCTATTATTACCCTCCCTATTACCCCAGGTACTGGTTTCCAGCAAAGATGCAAAACAACTTAATGGAAAAAAGGATAATCTTTTCAACAAGTGATTCTAGAGCACCTAGATATACAGACATACAGAGAAACAAACTTAGAGCCTTACCTCACACCAAAAACCAGGAATGGACCCAGACAAAATTAAATCATTCATCCACATTAACACTGCACATGAATGTCTATAGTAACATTATTCATAAAAGCCAAACACTGGAAAGACTTCAAACGCCCATTTGGTGAATGGATAAACAAGATGGTACATTTACACAATGGAATAATATTCAGCAAGAAAATGAAATATTGATTCATGATCAACACAAATTAACCTTAAAAACATGCTAGACAAAGAAACTGAAAGCAAAAAATTATATTTGTTTTTGTAAAACAAAACTGCATGTTATGATTCCACTTATATGAATCTCCAAAGGCCAGTTACAGAAACAAGCAGATCAGTGTTTGCTACAGCAGTTTCTTTTTCTTTTCTTTTTTTTTTAACATTCCAGTCCATGTGCCCTCTCCCAGTCCCCCTTCCCACAGTTCCTCTTCCCCCTTGCCTCTGAGAAAGGGTGCTCTGCCACCACTAGGCCTCCCCCTTCCCTGGGGCCTCAAGTCTCTGGAGGATTAAGTGCATCTTTTCCCACTGAGGCCAGACCAGGCAGGCCTCTGCTGTCTATGTGTGTGCTCCTGGTTGGTGGCTCAGTCTCTGGGAGCTCTCTGGGCTCTGGGTTAGTTGAGTCTGCTGGTCTTCCTAATGGGGTCGCTCTCCCCTTCAGCTTCTTCAATCCTTCCCCTTATTCAACCATAGGGGTGCCTGATTTCAGTCCAATGGTTGGGTGTAAGTATCTGCATCTGCCTCAGGTCAGCTTCATGATCTCTTTTCAATCCCCCAAAAAACTTTATACAATCCCAGGTGTATTAGCTGATTAACATGGGTATACAAATCAAAAACACTACATGATAAAAAAATCATAAAGATATTTAATATAATTATTTTATAATTTTACCATTTATTAAAGACAAAGCAAATCTGTATGCTAAGGAGATGGATATGCTTGTTTATGCTTACAAAAATAACAAAATCTTGACTGAATAGTTGATACTTAATAATATATATATACAACTTTGGACTTTTTTCTTAATTGATCAATATTTTTGTAATTGTCAGTGCTGAGAATGCCATTTTACATAATTATGTAGTATAAAATGACAAAAATAATGTTTAGGATCATTTCAGAGATTGCTGGGTATTCTAGCTGTGTCAACTTGATACAAGCTAGAGTCATCAGAGAGAAAGGAGTCTCAGGTGAGGAAATGCCTCCATGAGCTCCAGCTATAGGGCATTTTCTCAATTAGTGATCAATGGAGGGAAAGTCCAGCCCATGGAGGGAAAGTGCTAACCCTGGGCTGGTGGCCCTGGGTTCCATAATAAAGCAGGCTGAACAAGCTAGAGGTTGCAAGCCAGCAAGCAACAATCCTTTATGGCCTCTGCTCAGCTCCTGCCCTGACTTCTTCCATGATGGACTGTGATCTGGAAGTGTAAGCCAAATAAACCCTTTCCTCCCATTTTACTTTTTGGTCACTGTGTTTCATAGCAGCAATAGAAACTGTAAGTAAGATACTACCTTTCTCCCAAACCAAAATTCATTTAACACTCTTAAAGTCGACTCAAAATTTTTAAAATCAACATTCTAACACAATGCAACCTAAACTGAAATACAACACTAAATTGATAATATGATGAAAATGACAGTAGGAAAATATTAAATGTCTTGGTTTCCATAATTAAACTACTGTTTTCTATGAGAAAACCATAGTTTTTCTCATAGAAAACATACAGAGAAAAGAAAAAAAACCCAAATCATAACATACAACATACAACTGTGGTTCTGTTTTTTCACTTCTTCCCTTGGGTTATCCAGGTGCTGCTGCACACCAGATGGGAAAGGACAGAGAGGAACTGAGGTCTGAGGTCTGATCCTTCCCCAGGGTATCAGGCCCCAATGCACACAGAGCTAGAAAAGATGAATCGAAGTCTGAATGGGTGGGTCAGCAGGATTCCCGCCCCACACTTCCATGTTACAGCTCTCTTAGACAGCGGTCAACAACATAGCTTGTGCTCTTTATTTGGCGTGAACATGGACTACATACAAACCTTGGAAAGTGAGAAGGGGTTCTTAGGGTGAAGTTTCATTGGCTGAGGCTTAAGGTACTGGGGATACCACATCTGCATGGAGATGTGGCATTCCAGGAAGTTGAACCTGGATTTCACCAAGGATTATATGACATCCAGGTAGAATAGGTGTCGGGCTCCCTAGATACAGCAGAAAAAGAATCCCTACTGACAAAGGGAGTCCTCCATTTTGCGCAGAATTCAGGGAAACTGTCCCAACAGGGTAAACTACAACCTTTTAAATAGTGGGATCTTCCAACATAAAATATCAAATCTGAGCCAAGGTGTCAGATGGTATTCACTGGAGTTCCCTGCTTTCATGGCATGTACACTCCAAAATGCACAAGTTGTGTTCAAAATCAAGGTTGTAATGAGGTGATACAATGAACAACAAGCCTACCGAAATCATCTTGGATTGTTATACATTGGCGTTTGATTCATTTTTGGTTGCTGTATGTTCAGAATTCTTTTTACTGTTGTTAAATGATCCCTACATTCACTCTGCAGCCCCATATGGAATCATGATCCACAATTTAACATGGCCTATAACTGGAATTAAGAACAGTAGCTGACTACGAACAAGCTAAAGGGAATTTTCTGAGGTGATAGAAACATTCTAAAATTAAATTGTTTTGACTGCTCAACTCTATACATTTATCAGTGAATCATTTAATTATACATTTAGAAGAAAACTATTAAAAGAAAAATATCAGACAAGGAAATAAAGATAACTTATTATCCTTCTGTGACATCTAATATAAATGTGAGAAAAGATGGAGGATGGCAACTAGAAGAGATGATCAAGAGAGAGTCTCTGAAATTAAAGAAACCAAAATGTTTTTAAGCTATTAGCAGTGGTCTAGAAAAGGAAAAAAAAATACAGAACAAGGTGAGAAGTACTTTGGTGGACAACTGAAAGGAACAGCCTTTGGAGAAAGAAAAGATGGATAATTCATAGTTAATGCTGGCAAAGACACAGGTGAAAGGAAAAGTATTTCTATTTTCTTAGTGCTGAGAGGAATTTGATGGAAAGAAAATGTTGGAAGTCTGAGTTCAAGGAAAAAATGTAATCATTTACGTGAACAAGAATATAAAAGAACCAGAGTAATATAGGAAAGATGGACAGTACTAAATTAATTTAAAGTTGTTGGAGACTGAGCAGTAATTTAAAGTCAACAAAGTTATTCTGCTCCAGCAATCATTCCCTGTAAGTATACAACCATAAAACAGATAGCACTAGTACTAACTGGCATTACATTTTATCAAGTAAGAACAACAAGAGGTGAGGGTTTGAATGGGTTGAAAATAGACTCAGGAGAACAACTATGACAAGCTGAGACTCCAGCTGGTAGAAAAGGAAGCAAAAAATAAGAGTGTTATGGGATGAAAACGGCAATAATTGAAAAGTTACTACTGGGACTGAGGATGCAGCTAAGCTGGTACAATGTTTGCCTGGCATTCAGGAAGCTCTGAGATAGATCTTTTTTTCTTTTCTTTTCTTTTTTTTTTTTTTTTTTTTTTTGTTTGTTTGTTTGTTGGTTGGTTGGTTTTTTCGAGACAGGGTTTTTTCTCTGTGTAGCCCTGGCTGTCCTGGAACTCACTCTGTAGACCAGGCATGCCTCGAACTCAGAAATCCACCTGCCTCTGCCTCCCAAGTGCTGGGATTAAAGGCGTGTGCCATCACTGCCTGACTCTGCGATAGATTTTCAGCACCACATAAATGTAGATGTGATGCTATGCATCTGTAATCCTAGCACCTGGGAAGGGGAGGAAAAAAGATAAGTTCAAGGCTAGCCTAGGCTATCTAAGATTCTCTTCAAAAACTAATAAAGGGTACCAATAAAGTGAAAGAATTCACATCACTGGGTACCATGCTAGTTTGCTTTCACCATCAATTTGACATAATTTGGAGTTATGTGGGAAGAGGGAACCTCAAGTAAGGAATTGTCCAGATCAGACTACTCTGTTGGCATCACAATGACTGATCATCTTGATTGATGATTAATGTGGAAAGGCTCAGCCTCTGTGGGTAGAGCCATGCCTACAAAAGGTGGGCCTGAACTATCTAGGAAGGCTAATTTACCATGAACAAGTGAGCCTGCCAGTAAGCAGCACTCCTCCATGATTCCTGCCTTGAGTTCCTGACTGGACTTCCATCATGGGAAGTCCTCCACTGATTGTGACCTGGAAGTATTAGTCAACTGAATCCTTTCCTCCCCACACTGATTTTGGTCACAATGGACAGAAGGGTGCTTGTTAAGGCACAGACCTTAGGATTATCACCTACATCATCCACAGCAATCTCCAGAATGCGATGGGTCTGTACTGCCAATGCTATTCGGCTTTAGTGTGGGTTAGCAGTAAGAGCAAGGCCAAGACAGGATCAACAAACCCCCCCAAAGATTCCAAAATAAACACTGGTCTATCAACGTCAAAGACCAAAGAATTGGATAAAACTAAACTGCCATTCTCTTGGGTAAGAGTGTTCATGGCATTGTCTATAATTACAAAGCCTGTCAACTCTCTCTAAGATAGTAATACAGTTTTAAATCTTACAACTTTAGTCATTTAATAAGATGTTTTAGGGTTTTCTTGTGTTTTTTTTTACATTTTAATATCCTTGCCTCCCTAGAATAAACCTACCTGATCACGTTATACTACCTTTCAAATGCACAACTGGATTTTATTGATTTTTTATTTAGAATGCTTGCTTCTCTGGTCAAAGAGTAGACTAATAACCCTAATAGTTAATAATAGTGGACAAAAAAAGCACCCTTAACATCTAACAGATAGGAACAATAAATGATGGTGCTATGAGCTATAAGTATTCAGCTTTTTAAAATCAGAATTCCATTTACTGAACCTAGAAAGAGAGCTCTGATAGATGGTTAAATAAATAATGCAAGTCATTGAGCAATGTAATAATAGGATCCTCTATCTAACTGAAAACAGCTTATAAATGTATGCATATTAGCTTATTATTTTTTAAACAAAGAAATCCAAATATCTTCTAATGTCTATTGCCACAAGGAATATAAAGAGAAAAGGAAAGGCTCTAAGAGAGGAACATACTAACATTTTATTTACCCCTTGTTTATTTTAATGGTTATAATAATATATTTTACTCTGTAATTTTTTTAAAAAGGCAGAATAGTGAAGGAAATACCCATTGCCTATTATAGTTAATAAAAATTAGCTGTGAACAACTAAACTATTTTTAAAATGTGCAACAATATAATGGGAAACTGCATAAAAGTGATCTTTCTGAAGGGCATTAAATGGGATGTTTTCAAGACAAACTTTACTAGAACTTCTTATGTAGCCAAGGATGACACTGAACTTTGAACTCTAAACTACCTGCTTCTACCTCCCAGGTGCTGGGATTACAGGCTGATGCCAGAACACTGGTTATGTGATGCTGGAGATCAAAGCCAGTGCCTCACACACACTAGGCCACCACTATCAACTGAGAGACAGGGTCAGCCTAAGACAAACTATTTTCATTTTATAATTAGTACAAAAGTACTGATTTGTAAGGTCATTCTCCCTCTCACCTTGCCCCCCCCCCCCTTCCATGGCCCTCTTCTCCCTCTCCTACTGAGGACTGAACCTAGGGCCTTAGGCCTGCTAGCACTCCACCACTGAGCTATATTTTGGGGATTGAGATTCTGAGCAACTACCCATGCTACAGAAAAAAGGACAAAAATTTTTCAGGATTTTGTTTTTGTTTTGTTTTTGTTTTTCAAGACAGGGTTTCTTTGTGTAGCTCTCTGACTTTCCTGGAACTCACTCTGTAGACCAGGCTGACCTCGAACACAGAAATCCACCTGCCTCTGCCTCCCAAGTGCTGGGATTAAAGGCGTGTACCACCACTGCCAGGCTCAGGATATTTTTATATAGTAGATTGCCAAGACTTTTTGCTGTATTTTTGCTTTGGCTACTTTAGCCAACCAGCTTGCTCCAGGGATCCTGTTTCTTCCTCTATCATAGTAGAAATTACAGGCAGGCCATTATCCCTGCCTGGTGTTTCCCTGGGAATCGGGGATCTGAACACTGCTCTCTGGCTCCTTAGGCTTTTCAAATTGGGTGGTGGTGAAGGCATTTAGCTTTTGTAGACCAGTAGACCGAAGACTTATTAAGGCACATAAACAAATAATCATTCAACAATATGAGCCACCCAGTACTCCCAGAGCTCCCAGGAACAAAACCATCAACCAGTACACATGGTGTTTGTTCCCACAGCTCCAGACGAATAGGCAGCAGAGGATGGTCTTACTGGACATCAAAGGGAGGAGAGGCCCTTGGTTCTGGAAAGGTTCCATGCAGCAGTGTAGGAGAATTCCAGGACAGGGAAGCAGGAGAAGGTTGATTGGGGAACAGGGGAAGGGGAGATGGCTTATGGGATTTTCGGGGGGGGGGGGGGGGGGGGGAGGGCCAGGAAAGGGGAAATCATTTGAAATGTAAATAAAGAATATATCTAATTAAAAAATAAAAATAATTTAAAAGAACAAATAATCATTGCCAACTGTCTATCTCAATTCCTGCTTTATCGACGATTTTTTCTAGATTTTTAAAAAGTTTATTTATTTATTATTTTATATATGTGAGTACCTGTCACTCTCTTCAGACATACCAGAAGAGGGCATCAGATCTCATTACACATGGTCATGAGCCACCACGTGGTTGTTGGGAATTAAACTCTGATCCTCTGGAAGAGCAGTCCTTGCTCTTAACCATTGAGCCATCTCCAACCTCCCTTTTCTAAGGTTTTAAAACAGAAGAGAGACTTTCTTTGAAAGTTGTTAGATATTTCTGATATTAGAAAGTGACAAGATTACTTAAGAATCATGTTCAATTTAAGAGACCTTAAATGGAATATAGTGGTATAAGCCTGTTTGTTATCCCAGCAGTCAGGAACTTGAGGCAAGAGTTCGAGGCTAACCTGCACTATGTAATAAGAGCCTGTCTAAAATAAACACAACACAACAACAAAAAAAGCAGTTTAACTTTCTGCAAAAAGAGACCAGTTGTGTAGTAGAAAGAACATGCGTTATTTTTAAATCAGTAAAACAGGTATGAACTATTATTCTGACACTCACCAGCTGTGAAGGACTTTTTTAAAAACTTACCTTAGCAGGATTTTATGTAGAGACAATTCTGGAATTTTGGTTTCTTTAAAAGACAAAGAAATATTATAAGAATGTTCTTTCATTTTAATCTGAAGTGTGGAGATGTGGGGCTGCTTTGGACAACTACTGACTTTGATTTACCTCATGTTCTAGCATAAGCATGGTTTTGCCACCTACAGAAAAGTTCTGTGATGTGTGATTTTTGGAATTCCGGGAGCTTTTAAGAAGGTATGTAAAGGCTAGTGTCCTGATAGGCGGTTGGTGGTTGGTGGTTGGTAGCCATTCAGGGGAGTAGGTTGGGGTTTGTTAGTAGTAAGACTCAAAGAAGAAACAATAGGAAAGAAACTAGATTCTGAGAATTCTCTCCCTCCCCTATCTACCCTTCTTTCTCTCTTATCTAGTACTAAGGGGTGAAACTGGGGGGGGGGGGGAAGGTGAGGAAAAAGAACCCACAAAATAGCAAAGACCAGCTACAGTTTATGGTTATAGGATGAAACGATATAATTCAGAATGAAAGATTGCCTCAGTATATAATAAAGTAGAAACAATCAAAACAGACACTCAGTATCAACTTCTACCCTCCACACCCACCCACACAACCTCCCCACATATTTGTAAATATGCAAACACACATGCATTTACCACACACAGCAAAAATGTTTTAAGTTAAAATTTTTAAATGAACATATAAACCATATAAACTCCTTTTCACAACACTTTTGTCACAAAAGGAAAACAGTAAACTATCAACAGTAAAACTTTAGAAAAATGGAAATACTAGTTAATATGCTATGTCTTTAACTGTATTTTTTAGAAGTAGAAGAAATATCTAGGACACAGAAAAAACAATATGAAATTTCTAAGCTGGGCATAATGGTACAAGCCTTTAATCGCAGCATCTGATCTCTATGAGTTTGAGACCAGCCTAGTCTACATAGTCAGTTCCAGGACAGCCAGAGCTACAGAGATACTGTCTCAAAAATACAAAAACACAAAAACAAAACCATAAAAATACTAAATTTCTGCCCTCAACTGAAAGAGAATAGCAATAAAAAATCAGGAAATATACATGGAAGGAATTAATAAACATCCAAGAAAATGACACCCTAAAAATGCTCCAATTTTTTTCAAAATAACTAATGCACATTCAAACCTTACATATAACAAAGACAAATGTATCAATACATACATACACACACACACACACACACACACACACACACACGACAATTTTTTATGGAAAATACACAAGAAACAAATCTAAGGAGAAAAAACTATTTTGTGTTCCAAACTCTTCTCTGCTTTGGTCTGTCTCTCTCTCTCTCTCTCTCTCTTCTTTTTTTTCTTAAGACAGTCCCCACTATGTGGCTGTCTAGCATGGGTTCACTCATAGACCAGGCTTGACACCTCCCAAGTGCTAGGATTAAAGGTGTCTACTACCACACACGACTCTGCTTGGGATACTTCTTTTTAGAAGAAGAAGGGGGAAAAAAAAACCAAACAAACAGAGTCTAACTTCAGAGTTATACATATTAAGAATGCTATAGCCCTGGGGCAGTGGGGGTAGGGGGTTGGGGTTGGCAGCACACACCTTTATTTCCAGCACTCTGGAGGCAGAGGCAGGCAGATCTCTGTGAGATTGAGGCCATCCTGGTCTACAAAGTGAGTTCTAGGACACAAGGTTTCACAGAGAAACCCTGTCTCAGTTTAAGGGGCTATGGAGAGGGAAGACACGGGCACACAACATGTTATAAAGAAGTACAACTAGGGTTTTTCAGGTAAGTAATACTAAGGCAAAGTAGTAAATTTTCTCAATAAATAGAAGCAGGTATTTTCTGTAAAAGCCTAATAAACACACTAACCTAACATTCAAAGAACACTAAGGGCATAGACTATAGAAAAAAATCAAGGAATGGCAAACTTTTGTAGAAATATTTAGGCTTTGTAGGCCATACAGTCTCTATGGCAACTGCTAGACTCTGCTGTTGACCCAAAAACAGCCACAGCCAATATGTAACCAAATGAGCATAGCTATGCCACTTAAAAAAATCTAAAAACTATTCCTAGCTTGAAGGACACATAAAAATAGATGATGAGCTAGATTTAGTCCACAGTATAGTTGGTCAATTTCTATAATACATAAGAAAGTAATTTGGCTCAAGCTCACACAGAGAACCTTCTATTCTTTCTCCAGTTACCTCCCTATGAAACATTTTTAAAAAGAATAAAATTTGGTTACCTATAGAGAAAATGTTAATTACAATCTAAGTATTAGTCAGAATATTTAGATTTAAGTATGTGTGTGTATATTGTTTATCCTATCCTGAGACAGTGTCTTTCCACGTAGCCCTGGTTAGCCTGTAAGTCTCTTTGTAGGCCAGGATGGCCTTGAACTCACAAAGCTCAACTGCCTCCCAAATGCTAGGATTAAAAGCAAGTGCCATCATGCCTGACATGGGATGAAGTTTCAAAGGCATAACTAAATCTGTACTCAGTAACAGGATAGTAAGCACCCACTATGTACTAACTATACTGATGCAAAACATAAGATGAAACGTCATAGGTCCTGCCTAAAGAAATCTAACAGATTAGTGATGAGGCAGTCACATAAATAATGGTACAAAGGAAGAAGACAGAATAGTACACTCAAACCCACTTAGGTGAATTAAGATTAACCTTCTTCACTCAAAAGATTCTGTTTAGGCCAAAACATTAAGAATTTGCCTGTCTCACAAAACCAAAAAAAAAAAGGAGGAGCAGGAGGAGGGGGGAGGAGAGAGGAGAGAGGAGAGAGGAGGGAGGAGGAGGAGGAGGAGGAGGAGGAGGAGGAAGAAGAAGAAGAAGAAGAAGAAGAAGAGGAGGAGGAGGAGGAGGAGGAGGAGGAGGAGGAGGAGGAGGAGGAGGAGGAGGAGGAGGAGGAGGAGGAGGAGGAGGAGGAGGAGGAGGAGGAGGAGGAGGAGGAGGAAGAAGAAGAAGAAGTAGTTGCCAATAGAACAAAGGAGAGGGATAGTCCAATGCAAAGAGAACTTTATACAAAATAGAATATGAAAATGTAAGAGATTATTATATATTAAAAGAGTTCAGAATTACTGAATAACTTGAAGACAAATGTGGCAAGTAATAAGTCAAAAGATGTAAGGAAAATGTCATTAATTACCTCATTGGTTGCTAAGGATCTCCCATTTGATTTTTATTCCTCTAATGAGAAACACTAAAGTTTCTGAAGAAACTAAAATGATCAGCTAAAATTTTAAAACTGTCATTCTGGGGTTGGGGAGATGGTTCAATTGGTATAAGCATGAGGACCTAAGTCTGAATCTCCAGCACCCTTAGAAAATACGAGTTATGGCTACATGTACCTGTACCTCAGCATTGAGAGAAAGAGGCAGATGAATCCCCAAAGCTCGCCCAGCAAGGCTGGCCTAGCCAAAAAGGTAAGCTTTCCAGTTCAATGAGACATTTTGTCTCAAGGGAAAGAAGGCGGCACCAGAGGAAAGCATCCACTGTCCTCCTCCAGCCTCTACCTGCACAGGTGTATACATCATATTCATATGTATGCAACACGTGCACACACCACCACCACCACCACCACCACCACCCAATCCATTCCTACTACCACCACCAACAGAAGGGGTGCATATATATCACTCTGTTACCAGTGTGGAGGGATCTACAAAAGAAAGGCACATAGAAGGTAAAGGTGTCTTCTAGGCAATCTGATTAATTTTTAACATGCCAAGATTATTGGCTAAAATGCAATAGCTTAGTTTAGGTGACTGATATCAGACTAACTTGAGTTCTAATAAAAAGACACTAGAGAGCTTGTATCTACTATTACTGAAAAAAGACAGAAACTGATTCTATGGAGAAAAAATAATGGAAAGTATAATAAAGACTAGCATGGCCTAGTTCTTTTGGGTCGGTGTCTCTCTCTCTCTCTCTCTCTCTCTCTCTCTCTCTCTCTCTCTCTCTGAATTATTTTATTTTATATATGTGAATACACAGTGCACCGTGTACTCTGTACATCTGTACTACTCTGTACATCTGTACACTGTTACAGATGGTTGTAAGCCACCATGTGGTTGCTGGGAATTGAACTCAGGACCTCTGGAAGAGCAATCAGTGCTCTTAACCACTGAGCCATCTCTCCAGCCCTCTTTTATCTCTTAGACTTGATCATATTTATCATCCACTAAAGAGGAGCAAACAGAAGCTGAAGACAGCAGGATACTTTGGTGTGGCCCATAAAACTCATTTGAAATTTTCATCATCCACAAACATAGCTTTCAAATAATTTCTTTTTTGGGAGGTAAGGGGTTAGAGATATAACTCAAAAACACTTGCCCAACACATATAATGGCTTGTGTTTCAGCACTACAAATCAAAAGTTAATTGATCTAAGAAAAGAAATGTGCTTCCCGAAATAACTATGGTACTACAATTGTTTAGAACTTTCTGGAGTAATAATAAGTCTCTCCTTTTTCCACATCCACAACCTGCATAAGCTTTCTGAGACTCAGACACTGAGTTCTTGGTTCTCCTTCTACAATTTCTTTGATCATAAGACTCACAATAAGACATCCTCTAAGAGAAAAATGACCTCTGAATAGAAAACATATCTCTTAAGCCTGAAACTTTCAATGTTTCTCCCCACAGCTTCAAGAGACCTTAGCTCCTTGGTCTGTTTTGTGTTGGTTTGTTGTTGTTGTTGTTTTTATCTTAAATAATTTTCATTTAGTATGTTACTTGAAAACATGCAATACAAATAAGCCAAGAAATAGTTTTCACAATATAATAAAGCATAAAAAATTTATTTACAGTATCATTTATCTTCCCACCAAATAATAGTATTTGATGACTGTAGGCATATTAAGCAAATATAATAATACTAAGTTATCAATTAATTCACAGAGGAAAAAAAGAAATGTCTAATAATTAAGCTGGCTTCCAGTATCTGTTACCTTGCTCGGACTTGTGTTAGAAAATAAACAGCCATCTGTACCAGCTTGCTCCAAGTACTTGAAAGGAATCTGGGTACCATCCGTAAAAATATTCTCCTTAACTCTGGGTGATTCTGAATTTGATCCAGTATAATTCAGCTAGAGTGCCAAAGTAGTTTCCCTCAGATTTTAACTGTATTTCAAGAAGAAGAAAATATGACAAAGAAAGAATCTTATGCATTGTAATGCATAATTATTCTAGTATATATCCAGTAAGTATCAACCATTTCAGTATTTCCCTTTTGGAACTCCTGTTATTAGTATATCCTTGTTTAGAGTCTACTTCCTTCTTCATTCAAAAAATTATAATTATTTAGGAAATACTAAAAGGATAAAGTCAATTATAGCAAACAACGAGAGCTAGCATGGCAGAGGTAAAAATCAAGGGTGAGGTGCTGGCTTAATGTTAGAGTACATGCCTAGTAAACACAAGGCCGTGGGCTTATCTCTAGCACCACTGGAGGAAAAATATTAGTAACAACAGCCAGACAAGGTGGCACATGCCTTTAATGCCAGCACCATGGATGCACAACAGAATGGATAAGTCAACTGGGGCTACATATCGGGACCCTGTTTCAAAAGAAAAATGTCAATGATGGGAGAAGGAAATAACCAATTAAGGTTTAACAGTGTTGGTGGCAAATTTTTACAGTAAAAATGCAAACTAATTACAAGTAAAATTATCAATACAAATTCAGAGCAAGTCTGAGTCTATATTTCAATCAATTTTTTGAGTATAATAAATTATATAGTTTTATATCCTAAAAATGTTTGTCCATAATTAATATGTTAAATACCCATAATTTCAACAAATGTAGACTAAGGTAAAAGACTGCTTGGCTACATGGACTATGTGAGTCACAAGGTAACCAGAAAATATTTCTGTGAACAGAATGGCAGAAATAATTAGCAAAGAAAATAATTATCACAATTGTTGAGAGGTGACAGTCCACTTTCTAAAACAATCGAAGCTGTATGAGGAGTGTGGAGTACACTGTTGCTCTTTGAGTTTTATTCGTTTTTGTAAATATTTCATATGTAAGCAATACTATAAAACAATGGTTTAAGTGCTAAGAAAAATCTGAGCAACCAGTTGTTTGGAAAAGCCAATTATTCAAAAGATCCAACCCATTTTTGCTAATCAAGTTAAAACAAATAGAGATCATAAAATGTAAGTATGCAAGAAAAATAATTTCATCTTGATTTTCCAAATAAAGTTAGCAATAAAAGTTTACTGGTACTTTAAAAAAACACCATAAGGTATATGTATGTGTATATCAAACTACCTGATTGTAACTTTTTACCTCTAAATTTCACCCCAAAGAAAACACAACTATAAATGTGTCTTTAATCACATGAAAAGTCCTGAAAAAGAATGTTTATCCATGTCTACAGAATTTGCTTTATGGTAGATATGTGCATTTTAGGCACAGTATGCCTTGTCAATACTAATGTGAGAGGACAATCCTGTATAGTGATAAAGGACAGTCTGGAGCCAGCGTTTCCAGCCAGAGTTTCTAAATTGAAACAGCATTTCCAATTCTCAGCTACATAGTCTTTGGCAAATTGATTTGTTTCCATTTCTCCTGGGTAAAATGGAAATAACAATATATACCTCCTAGGATTTTGTAACTGTATAAACAATGCACAGGACTGGCAGGAAGTGTGTGCTGTATAAATGTAACTTATTACTACTAAAGTAATACAATCCCATGTTCCTGAACATACTGTAAACATTTTTAGCAACCTGAATTGACTAATATCAGATACTATTTAAAAGGGATGCCAAATCTAAGATTTGGTTAACATTTGTTCCTAGCTATGCACTTTAAAGTAAACAAGTGATTACTAAATCTACATAGCCACTCCAATGATAAAGAACAATCTGAAAAGGCTGTTTCCCAAAAGTTGCAGCTATCAATTTCTTCCCTTACACAAGGGGGCAGTGATAACAAGAAAAGAACAGGGTTCTGCAACACCTCTTCCTACAGACAGTAGGGGGTGGCAGTACATATGGCTTACAGTCAGAACAAAACAGGAAGACCCAACAAAACTGCTCTTTATTCTCTTCTGGCCCTCTTCTCTCTTTAGCCTCACAGAGCCTCAAGGTAAGGGAAATATCTAACGTTCAAAATTAATAAAGAAAAATCCAATTTCGTTTTTGAAGGAAATGATCCCTCAGTGAATGAATCTGGAAACAGGGCGAAGCCAATCAGTATGAATTTTCAGATTATCTGGCAAATTACTATAATAAGAACAGCATTCACGCAAGTAATTCAATTTATAAGAATTCCAACATCACACACTAAAATGTCATCAATAATTAAATATATCCTAGTGAAGACATCATATATTTCTGCTTTTGTTTCAGTTACATAGATATTCAGTGTATACACATGTTATTTTTACATAGCTCATCTAGCTGTCTTTTGTTACTTTTGAAATTACAGTATGTTCTGACAATTCTCTCAAAACACAGATGTTCTTAGACGGAAGTCACAACGTTTTGCAGTATGTGGGGACACACACACACACACACACACTTAGAAAGATGCAGTTGAAGGAGGAAGAGAGATAAGGAACAGTTGTTTCATTTGTTTCTGGTTTTCACTTACATCCCTAAGATGATTTACCTGGTAAATGCTACAAGAACACTGCACTGACAGTATCCATGTCTTTGCCTTTAATGCCAGTTTACTGTATAGCGTTTTTTTTTTTTTAATCTTATCTCACCATCCCATCTCAACAGCTAAAACATACCAGAATATTCCACTATTGCCAGGCTCTGTAATTAGCCACTGCCATAGCTTTTGGCTCCAACCCTTCAAAATGCCTGAAAATTTATCCCTTTTGTTCACCATATTGTTTTGTTTTCCTTGTTCCACTTATTTTCACCTGTGTAAAAGCCAAGGCAGGGACACAGATGAAAAATCGTTCCCTTTGCCTAACGATCCTGAACACACAATTACTGTCAGGATGCTTGGCTTGTTTGTCTTTTTTTGTTTATGGGATTTTTTGTTTTCCTGGAGAGGAGCAGAAGAGAGGGCAAAGACATCCAATCTTTTCCTAATGCTAATGATCATTGTTTATGTTTTCTGGAAAATATTTTAAACATTCCACACCTGGAACAGAGAGGCAGGCTACAAATGCACGGATGCTCTACATACTAATGACAAAACCTGAAATGATTTTAGCCCTTTTTTTTTCCTTTCCCATCTCACAACCTGACAATCTGCTTTGAAAAAAAATTTTTTTTTGCTTTCACGTGGGTACTTTCCCTATGTCAAAAATCGCAGCTCCTCTCGATCTCCTACTACAGAATATGTAGCAAAGAGCCCCATTAGCCTTTTATTATAGTACACCTCCTTCCCCAAAGGAATTCTTCATATTTCTAAGAACACTTCTACCATGCATTTCTACGCCACAGAGGCCAGCCCACCCTGTGCCTTTACCTGGCACATTTCACAACTACTTTTGTGCTGCATTCAGGGACACATTTTGCAACTCGTTCTGCACCACATTCCCTGCCACGTTCAGCAATCTGCCTCGCATCTATCTCATCGCGGTCCCCATCATCCAAAGATTCTCCAGGTACCAAATACCAAGACTAACCTCGGTGACAGCCAAGTGGCAGACCCCGGAGCCCTCCAAAGCCGCCCTCGGTCGCACGTTCGGGGGCAGCCTGCCTTCCCCACGCCTTCGACACCGGAGGCACTTCACTGCCCGTTCCCCTGTCTCCCCGCTCGCCTCAGCCCCAGCCCCCGCAGCTGAGGCGTCGCAAGCGAACGCCCCCCGTCACCTCACCCTTACCGACCCTTCTTCCCTGCTCCCCCAGCCCTTACCTGCCGTTCTGAGGGGCGCGGCGCACCTCGGGGTCAAGCCCGCGTGCCAGTGGTCTCCGGTGAGGACCGCGCCGCCCGCGGACGCCCCACGGAGGATCCGCGCCTCGGTCGGGCTCGGCGGGGCCTCTCTGCCGGCGAGCGCTGGCAGCCCGCGGCGGTCCTCCTGTCAGCGGCGGCGCGGGGGACAGGCTCGCCCCTCAGCACCGCGGCGGCGGCGGCGGCGGCGGGCGCCTCGCTCCGCCTCGCGCGCGGCACAGCCCGGAGGTGAGCGCGAGGGGGATGGGAACGGGGGCGGGGCCGCCGGAGGAGGAGCGCGGGGCGGCGGAGGGAGCGCGGCGCCTGCCGCCTGGGGCCCCGCGCTTAGCGGCGCTCGCAGCTGGCCGCGCTGGGCGGGCGGCTGGCGCGAGGCGGCTGTGGCCAGCGGGCCCCGCCGAAGCAGCGCGCGCCCAGCAACCCGCGCCCGGCCGGCCGCTCTCTAGCGCCGCCGCCGCGCCGGGGGCGTCGCACCCTCGGAGGCCGCCCGCAGCCCCGCCCCCTCCGGGCCGGGTTGGGGAGGAGCGCGAGCGCGGAGGGAGAGCGCGTGCGTGGGGGCGCGTGCGTGGTGGAGCGCGCGCGCCCCCGCCCCCCGCCCCTCCACGACCTGGGGGTGGGGAGGCGCTGCGAGAGCGGGTGGTGGTGAACCCCCGTGCGGCGCAGACAGAGGGGGCCCTGACGCTGCAGAACGTGTAGGCATTTCTGGTTTCCTCAGGGGGCTTGGGCTGGTGGGGTCGAAGGCATTTGGTGAGGAAGAGGAGAGGAAGCTCAATAGCTGACAAGGCCCTAAAGAGTTTGGCTCCGCCCCCGGGATGATGTCACTCTCGAGGTGGCTGCTGCTGTCACGTGCGCCCACTTCTGGGGGCCTTTCCTCCTGCTTTGATAGCCCGAACGTTCCTCTAGACTGCCCCCCACTTTGGTCACCACAGGCACACGTGTCACTCAAAGTCATCGACGCCAACAAGTGTCAGTTATTCCTCTCCTGCTTCTCAGCGGTAATGTGTAGACTGCTTTCAAGATGCCACCGTCGCCTTTAGAATGGGGATGGGAGGAAAAACAACAATGGCTTGGGGGCGGGGAGGGGGGAGGCGTAGGGATAATAGAGAGGAAGAAAGAAAACTGTCATCTAGAACAATTGCTGACAATTCTCTAACCTTAGCTTGCTAGACTTTCAGTAAAGTTGCCATGCTGCCTCTGTCATTAGCAGCTTGAATAAGAACTAATGCGATTTCAAGGCAGCCAGTAAAGCATAGAAAGTCATCACAGTTAAGACCCCATTGGAGGATATTCAGTCATGTTTCTCCCCAAACTCTCCGCCTAGATGTTCTTCAGCTTGCTTCCTTCCCTTCAAACCATGAAAACAGCCCTTCAACTTTGCAGGATTCTTGGAGTAAAAAAAATTTTTATGTGCTTCAAGATGATACAAAGCAATCATCATTGCATACTTTGGCTCCATTAACTGAGATGACTTTTTAGTCATCTGCTTCCTAATGAAACACTGTGATTGGAAATAGATTCACAAATTGTATCCATCAAGGGCGTTGTTTCAGTGCAGTTTAGAAGATGAAGAGGTTGATTGATTGGCTGCTTATTTTGATAACAGTCCATCTGAACTACCCCAATCCCATAGCACTTTGTTATGTAACTTCTTTGATGTTTTAAATTTGTATTAGTTTCAGTGCAATATTAAAAAATGGATATGAAGTCATGTCAGAAAGTACATTTGAGAACTCTGAGGTATGACTATGATTAGTCATGTGAAAGCCTGGCATGTGGACTGTTGATACTAGTTCCAAAAGTTAGTTAAGTCTAACTAAAACCTACCCTACCTATGGTGATAGGAGCAGGGTACTAATTACTTATATCTGAGGTAGGTGAAGGGGGGCATCAGAGGGGAATCATCTGGATTATTGATGGTTGTCACTGGCTAATGGTCACAACATGCATACACACCTCAAAAAGGAAACTGTGCCTGTGTTTCCATTTTAACCCACAAAGAAACGTTACATTTTAACAGTTTCACAATGAAACATTACAATGTCATTATCTTTGGAGTCAGAAAACAGGTTTGGTCAGTGTCACCTTCCACTTACCCTGGGACATGAGCTTAAGCAAGTCTTTGAAACTTTCTTCACCTGTCTGGAATGAGCCATGATACCTCACGGAATGGTTACGAAATTTAAATGAAACTTTGAGAAATATTTAGCACAGAATATAGTATACAATAAAGTGTTCATGAAACAATACCAACTGTTGCATTGTTTTTACACTTGAATTTACCCTCCTCTTTTAGTCTTTTTATTTATTTTAAAGATTTTTTTTGGATCTAAGCCTTTCCCTGTGAGTTTTGCTGAAGCTAATAACATTCCTTCCCTTGAGAAATAATAAGGCAGTCAGGGGTATAATATGTTGCTTTTCAAACTAGTTCAGGTAGCAGCACCTAGAAATTATGGTGTTCATTGTGGAACACCATGAAATATTAGTAGATTGAATTCTGCTATATGGACTTGACACAATTTTACCAGCCCTAAGGTTGGTTATATTATGCTAATGCCGATATCCACATATTAAAAAAAATAATATTTTAAAAGAAATAATATGTCTGCTATCCTCTTTTTAAATCTGTTTGCAACTTTTTCACAGGGTTTAATAATAATTCACCAAATGAAAACCTTTAAACCCATTTCCCTGGCAATTTGAAAAACCACTGTAATCCAGTTTTAGCAGCAGATCTTTTTATTGGATTTTTGCTGATAGCTGTAGCCCACGTGCTCTCTTGCTCCAATAAAGCACCTCACAACTCATTTCTTTTGACTGACCTTTTCCAGATCCTGTATTCACATTGGGCAGGGCAGTGCTGGTGTCCACCAGAATGAGCTCAGTTTCTGTTCTGATCATCAACACACTTCACCCAGTGCTCTCCCTGCCATCAAGCCTAGCAGTTTATTATCACAGTCTGGCTTTGTGAAGGAAACAAGATGTGACTGGTAAAGGCAAGAATGTGGTCCAGCAGAGGCAAGGAACAACACATCTCTCTCCTCAACCCGTCTCTCTGATTCCCTTTGCTTCCCTATAACCAAAACCTAGAATATTGGGAATCCTAATTGTTTTACTTATTAAACACCCATTCTCATTAAGAAGGTATTTTAGTCTATAACATAATTGGGAAAACAATATATGCCATGTAAATTTCGCTTTCATTTCTTCAGGAAGGATGAGGTGTGAACAGTGTCTAAGCTGTGCAAATACACACCATGGGCTGAGCCTAGAGTGTGTCCATCTCTGTTTTAACTATTGCGAGGCTGAGGCCTTGAAGATTTTAGCCTCCTTACAATCTAATCTTCCAAGCTGACTGATTCAGTCCTGCTTCACTGGGCCTCTGACTGAATTGCTCTGCTTCACCTCAAACAGCCTTTGGCAATATGGTCTAATCTTCTGGCTCCATTCTCTAGCTGGTTCTATCTTCACCTATGTCTAGCTTGTTCTCTCTATAACCTATTTCTGTAAAACTACCATACACACACACACACACACACACACAAATACACATGCACACACATATACACACACAAAACCACCACCACCACCACTACCACTGAACACCATGCTCTTTCTCTATCTCCCTTCCTTCCTCTCTTACCCTCCCCCCCCTGCTCTTAGCCTCTCTTCCCTGTACTATTCTCATAAAAGTTGGGCATATCCTATCTCTGATTCATTCTGTCAAATTTGTCAGATTTGTCAATTTCTCTGCCCCTCAATTATATATCACTTTTAAACATGGCTGCTTCCTTCTCCAGACTAACCTTTCCTTGATTGTTAAGGATTAAAGGAATGTACTAAGGGCATGTCTGTATTCCACTCAGAATGTATTGTGATCCAAGGTGTGTCTGCATTCTGGCAGATCCTATCTTTGGATGTGATCCTTGTCAAAGCTGTATGTTACCGGATTGAAATTCCTCTACAGTGCCACATAGGAAACACTTGCAATAAATACACAGAGCGCCCTAGCCTTGTGCAGACCTTCCAACCTGTCTAATGCTACATTTGTATCCTCCCAAATGCCCTTTCTAGATCTGCTTACTCTATATGAGTGCTCACCCCAGCATGGTCTCCCCTTTTTCCTTTAACCTTCCCTCTTGTATAGACAGTAATAGTCACCACTGACTGAACACCTACTGCTTACAAGTACCTTACTGTCTTTACATACCTCCCTATTTAATCCTAACATCACATGAGTAGCCTCAGTGTTTAGATGGTAAGGCTCTGAGGTTAAATGACTAACTTTCCAGATCACGCTAAATGATGGATAGTCCACACTGTGTCCTAGTTAACTTCTCTGTTAGTTGCAATAAAACACTGACTAAAACCAACTAGGGGAAGAAAGAGCTTATTTTATCCTTCTGAAGTCATGATCTACCACTGAGGGAAGTTGGACATGAGCTCAAAACAGGGACCTGGAGGTGGGAACCCCAGCAGAGACTGTGGAGAGATATTGATTACTGGCTTACTTTCCTTGGGTTGTTCAGGTTTCTTTCTTAGATGGTCCAGAACCGACTGCCTGTCTAGGGGTAACACTGCGCACAATGGGCTAGGCCCTCAATCATTAGTCAAGAAAATGTCCCCATAGCCAGTGCCCATAGGCCAGAAAAAGCCACCATGGCCCAGTCTGATGGAGATGATTCCTCAGTAGAGGCTCCCTCTTCCTAGGTGACCCTGCTTTGTGTCAAGTTAACTAAAATTGACCAGCTCAGGCCCAAAACATAAACCTTACCCTCTATCACTTACCCTCAAAGAATGATGTATAAAATGTAAATGTAAACACAGAACCCACAGGGGAAAATGTTAGTCAACTTGCAATTAAAGAATCCTGATTTTCTTACAGCACTGGAAACCTAGGACCTTGTATAGAAAGCTAGACTCCAAAGTTATATCCCCTCCCTCGAGGTATTCTGAAAGGTTGATATAAATTAAATTTTTTTCTCATGGATTTTCATAATCTCATTTCCTTTTGATCTCTAACCGATGACTTGAAATGCAATGTTTTCAACATTTCCCCATCAACTCCCACCTCAGCCGTTTGATGAATATTTTATAATTTTTAGACTAACAGTTAAAAACATATCCACAAAGAGGAGCTACTAGTTAAAAGTTTTTAGTAAATCCCTTCTTTGCGAAGTGGAAAATTCATGTATGGTGCTCATAAGCAAGCCATCATCTATTTGCCACTGACATTTATAAGTGTTTGACAGGTACTTGTGCTTACTGCATGTGTATAGCTGTGATCATGCCGTAAGGCATATATAATTGATGTGAGGGAAGTCTTTCATGCTAGCCCCTCACAGTCTATTTGGGAAACAAAATGCCTAAAATATTTAAATATTAATATAATATGTGATAAAATTAAATGTTTCTAAAAGTAAAACGGTATTTCACAAGGAGAGAGAGAAATTTGACAGGAGTGGTATAGGACTGCTTCCTGAGGAAAGTAAAATAAAAGAGAAGGGAAGGAAGCCCTTGGTAATGAAGATTTAAGAGGAGAGGCTAGGATAGCAACAAACAGGAATGGACTCCTTTTGGAAATGAGTTGCTTTTTAAAATAAAGATAACTATTGGTGTAACCTACCAAGAGACAGATTGAAGATATAGGGAATCAGTTGTGGAACAGTGAACATGGCTGAGTCAGAGCATGTATTTGTAAGGAGATACCAGTTGCTAAAGGGTAGACAGGCAGGACGGAAGCAGACTGCAGAAGGTCTTCTCATGTAGGAAGGATCCACCGTTAACTTTGGACGTCAGAATGACAGAAAGGACATGTTGAAACATTCGTCTCATAGGGTTGATTTAAATGGAAAGGAACAAATAATAAGAATCTGGTTAAGAAGATATTGCTGTTTAATGAGCTAAAAAAGATGACTGCTGAAAGTCAAGAGGTGTGACCATGGAAACAGAAATGAACAGTGCCAATGAGCACTGCATGGGGAAAATTAACAGAATGTTCTGGATAACTTGATACAGGGGTTAATGAACAATGATGGAGTCAAAATACAACAGGATGAAGATTGTGTGCCAGTGACCAAAAAAAAAAAAAAAAAAAAAAAAGAATCAGAAAGTCTAGATATTGTGGGGCATTTGGGTGTATAGTGGTTCTTTACCACTTTTAATTATATATCTATTCCTGTGAGAATCTGATAGATATGTTATGCAGAGGGGGAATGCATTCATATATATTCTCTAGTTTGTAAGGTAATTCATAAACTTGATACCCAGAGAGCTCTTGATCCAAGTGGGGCAAATCAGAGCCTGTTCTGGAATTTTCCATCTTTACATCCAAAGGATCAAGTCTTCACTCCCTAGTGGGCAAATCTATGAACACTAACAGAAGAGCCTAGGGAACAAAATGCTTGAGCATATCCTGTGAGGATGGTCTAGTCGAAAACAAGAAATAATATACCGATCAGACATGTGAGGCGTATCGACCATGTCCTAAGGCTGAGTCTTCAGGTCTGTCACACTCCTAGCCCAGAAATAAGATAGATATCCCGGGCCCTTACTGATATCCCTTTATGGTTAAGTTTGTTTGAACAAAATTTCTGCTAGTTAGATAAGAGTCTTGATTAATACGTTGAACATACTCATTTAATTAAACATATTCTCTCCATGGGCTTTAGGTTTAAGGTGTTGGAAAGTCATTCAAGTAGAAAACAGAACTAACAGGCTAGAACTTAGAATTGAAAAAAACAAATTCAAGGACAGGAACTATATATAGCACGGCTTGAGAAGAGGCGCTCAACCAACTGCCATCAGGTCCCTATTCAAAACTGTACAGTTGAAAGCAAGTTATCTTTGGGATCTCCATTTCTAGATCTTGGGATACTAATCTGTGAATGGGGATTTTAAAACTACCACTAAGTTTTCAGTATGTGCATTTTTAAATTATATTTTATTTTTTTAATTATTCACTTTACTTCTTGCACACTGTGCTACCCCCTCCCACAATCTTTCCCCCGTCCCTCCCTCCCCTTCTCCTCTGAGGAGGTGGTTTGTAGATTTTACTGCAACAAGAAATTGGGGGGGTGTGGCAGTTTGAATATGCTTGACCCACAGGAAGTGGCACTATTAGGAGGTATGGCCATGTTGGTATAGGTGTGACTTTGTTGGAGGAAGTGTGTCACTGTGTGGGTCTTTGTGAGCTCCTAGTGCTCAAGCTCTGCCAGGAGCAGAAGAGGGTCTCTTCTTGGCTACCTGAAGAAGATAGTTTCTTCCTGGCTTCCTTCAGATTAAGATGTAGAACTCTCAACTCCTTCTCCTGCACCATGCCTGCCTAGATGCTACTGTGCTTTCTGCCATGATGATAATGGACTGAACCTCTGAAACTATAAGCCAGCCCCAGTTAAATGTTGTCCCTTACAAAAGTTGCCTTGATCATGGTGTCTCTTCATGGAATGGAAACCCCAACTAAGACCCAGGGGCTGGTAAGATGGTGAGATGGTCCAGCAGATAAAGGGACTTGCCACACAAGCCTAAAAATTTAAATCCCCAGAATGCACATGAAGATGAAAGGAGAGAATAAAGTACACAAAGTTGAGTGCCTACTCACACACACTCTCTCTCCCTAATAATACTACTAATAATAAATTATTTCTTTAAAAATTATGAAGAAACTTCTATTTTATGGAATTGATGTTGCAGGACATTTGATCACACTGTGAGATCATTTCTAGAAAAAACATGTTTCTAGTTGCAGTGTGGCTCAGCCATAGTAAACACCTTTGATCCAGGAGCTTTCTGTTTATTGTAACAAGATTAAATAAAGTCCAAGTTGACAGGGAGTGAACATAAGAAAAAAACCTAGAGAGTGAGAGGAAGTCAGAAAGGCGGATATATGTGTAGTGTGATAGTTTGTGTATGTTTGGCCCAGGGAGTATCACTATTAGGAAATAAGGCCTTATTGGAGTAGGAGTGTCACTGTTGGTATGGGCCTTAATACCCTTGCCCTAGCTGCCTAGAAGTCAGTCATCTGTTTGCCTTTAGATGAAGATGTAGAACTCTCAGCTCCTCCTGTGCCATGTCTGCCTGGGTGCTGCCATGGTCCCACCTTGATGATAATGGACTGAAACTCTGAACCTGTAAGCCAGCCCCAATTAAATGTTGTCCTTATAAGAGTTGCCTTGGTCATGGTGTCTGTTCATGGTAGTAAAACTGTAACCAAGACACACAGGAAGTAGAAAGGTAGAACATTTAATTTGAGAGGTTTTTAAGACGGTGTGGAGAAGGAGAACTGGCTTTTTCCTTCTGGGATGTCAGTTGAGAAGGAAGGTCAGCTGAGTACTTTCCTTGCCTCTCTGCGTCACGAGGCTTTAACCCTGGCATCTGGTTCCCGACTCTTTATTTGGTAAAATCAAACAATTGGGATTTTGTTTCAAAAACAATAAATTGATGTCAGGATTAAAATAGTATATAGTAAAACATACCTAGCTTATAACCAAGGCTGCAAAGTGTTGTCATTCAGTGTTATAGGCATAAAGTATATAGTTTAATGTAACCTCAAAAAATTGTCTAAGATTAAAATTATTATTCCCATTTTATTAGAAGAAAACAGTGAGGCTCTATCAGGCCTGCTCTGAGTCCCACACAAGGAAAGTTTTAATTAAAATGTCTATCTAGAATAATTGAATAGAACCTAGAGAAAGTTTCACTCCAGTTGACAGAGCAAACTCTTCATCCTAAGAATTACTGCATCAAAATAAGGGGGATTAGACAATCCAAACTACAGAAAAGCAGACTCTGAGAGTAAAACTCTCAGATTGAACTCATCACTTCTAAGAGGGAAAGGGGACATCAATGGACCTTGGACTCAGCCTCAGGTAGGCATGTCCCTAGTGTAATGTTGCATACATCTGGCTAATATAGGTTAATGTCGACCATAGTCTAATTTCCATTATTTACCAAACAATACCACACATTGGTTGAGTCATACATGCATTTCTTTGGGTCACAGTCTTGTCCAGAGTCATAAACCATTTCTGGAGATGGCTTTTTTTCTTGCATATTCCAGAGCAACACAGGGCATCAAATCCTTGACAGAGAGTTTGCATGTGATCTAGCCAAGAAGACATTTATTGCAGACTCATTCTCTGGATAATCCAAGAATCCATTACTCACATGAATGGATTAATTCATCTATAAGGACAGAGCCATAATCATCTCTTAAGGGTCCTGCCTGGTATCACCTCTTAAAATCTCATAATTGGGACTACATTTCACTGTGAGTTTCAAAGGGGAAAATCAATAGTGTGGGACCATGAAAGACAGTCTATGGCCTGGTTGAGTGAGGCTTACTCCAGAGACACAGTAGAATATTCTACAAGGGATGGAACCATGAGCCACACTCTCAGATAATTAGGCCCCTGACACCAACTCCATACTCCTGACTCCTCAACTCCATAACCCTGTGGCCATCAGTCATGTAGGGCCAAGCCCTAGTATTCTGGCTGGACTCCACCCCACAGTCACAGCCAGGTTTTCCCCACCCCAGGTTTTCCCCACCCCACAGTTTCCTGACAACAGTCAGGTAACCCATCCCACTATAAAAGGAGGCTGCTCAGCCCCTCTTCTCTCTCTCTTGCCCCTTCCCTCTTGTCTCTCTCTTTTGCCCCCCTGTTCCTTCTCTCTCCCCTTTCTTCTCCCCTTTCCATGTGGTCAGGGCCAGCTCATACCCCTCTACTTTTCTTTCTCTCTAATCTATCTCCTTTCCTTTTCCTACTTTTCCATAATAAAGCTTTAAAACCTCTAGCTGCCTCTTCTTATCAAAACCTACCATGTAGAACAATGAAACAGGCCTCAGTGTCTCCAGCTGCCAGAAAGGACACAGGACTTCCCTACCTGGCCAGGCTTCCTCTGCAGATATTCGGGCCTCCGCCCCACAGGATCAAGCCTGGATGCCCTGCCTGGCCAGGCTTCCTCTACAGGTACATGGGGCCTGCACCAGAATGGCCCCACATTCTGGACAAGGACCTTCCTCCTTAGCCAGGCAGCCTTCCTCCGCAGGTACACAGGTGCTTGCCATCCCTACACTCGTACGCGGGCCCCACCCATTTTCCCAACACTATAGTATCATCATCTAGCATTTAAATCATAAAAAATACTCTGACTTTACACTCACTAAATTTAAACCCATAAAAGTTCATGGTTGCTTCTCATATTCAACAAAATATGTACAGTTTATGTAATAGATCTTGGATAAATATTTATGAATTTCAGTTTTTTTAATTGTCTACTTGAAATAATCATTTAGATCACAGTAGAAATAGGAAAACCATAATATCCCAAATGTTCTAATCCAAGTAGTGGTAATATTTCCCACTGTCAAATTGATAAATTAGGATTCTGGAAAATAGAAATAATTTACCATTATTTCAGTTAATACTGAACCACCCTCCCTGAGTG
This sequence comes from Apodemus sylvaticus, assembly GCF_947179515.1. Classification (NCBI taxonomy): domain Eukaryota; kingdom Metazoa; phylum Chordata; class Mammalia; order Rodentia; family Muridae; genus Apodemus; species Apodemus sylvaticus. The sequence continues at coordinate 17,391,416 of NC_067481.1, forward strand.
CAAACTCTAAATCATGGACAGGCTGAAATTTCCAGACTTGTAAAGGCCAAAACTGTGGATCAAGCTAACCTTTAAACCAAATTCCCTTCAAAGAACCTTTGCCAGTATGTCATTTCAATTTTGACAGCTTGAAACTGTGAAAATAAGTTAATTTATCATCAAAAATAAAATGTCCTGTGTTGTATACTGTATCACTAGGAACTAGTTTATTTGGAAAAAGGAAAATATCAGCAAAGCGGAGAAGCAACAGGGAGAAAATACATCCCCATTCTTGTTACTGTGCTATCTCCCTGCTTCTCTCCAGTCAGAAGGTATAAATGTTGGTAGTGCTCATTTCATAAATGAGCAGTCCAATTGATAAAGCCTCATTTGTAGTATTCTTTGGATAGGGCCTTAGTTTATTTCCTATCTGTAGAGAAAATTTAAATCCAACAACACAGTTGCTCTGGCAAGGGATCATATCCAAAGACCTTCTAGGTCTGTATGATCTGGCTAGAATGATAAACCTTTAATCCCATACAGACATACCCTTAGTACAGAGTTTTAATCCCAAACAATGAAGATAAAGTTAGTTTGTAGAAGGAAGCAGCCATGTTTGAAAGTAATATCTGAGTGGCAGACAAAGTAATGAATCAGAGAAAATTGTGAAGGAATGAGTCAGAGATAGGATACACTAAACTATCACATGGATAGGAAAAAGTCAGATAGGAAAAAGAGGCTACTTAAGAGTGCAGCACAGAGAGAGAGAGAGAGAGAGAGAGAGAGAGAGAGAGAGAGAGAGAGAGAGAGAGGAGGTAGTTTTACCAGGACAGTTTTACAGCGACAAGTTTCAGGTGAAGACAGAATGAGCCAGAGAATGAGAAGGAATCAGAAGATTAGAACAGATTGTCAAGAGTTAGTTTGAGGCCAAGCAGAGCAATTCAGTCAGAAGCCAAGAGAAGCCAGTTTGAATCAGTCAGCTTAGAGGGGAGTTCTGAGCTAGAATAGCTGAGTTGAACCAGCAAGCTAGAGTTCAGATAAAACTAGAAAGGGTGTACTTTTTCAGCAGTAATCCTCTGAGATGACAATTACAGTTGCCAAATAAAAGATACTTTTACAGGGCTGAAGAGATGGCTCAGTGGTTAAGAGCACTGACTGCTATTCCAAAGGGCCTGAGTTCAATTCCCAGCAACCACATGGTGACTCACAACCATCTGTAATGGGATCTGATGCTCTCTTTTGGTGTGTCTGAAGATAGCTACAATGTACTCATATAAATAAAATAAATCTTTTTTTCAAAAAAAGATTATTTTACATCAACCCATTCCTATATAGTTTTAGTTACTGTTTGCTTTTTTGAAACAGAATCTCACAATGTAACTGAGGGTGGCTTCAAAACTCATTCCCTAGTAGAGAGTGGCTTTGAACTCATAATTCTCCTGTGCTAATTTCTGGCTACTGGGATTATAGATGTATACCACTTTGAATAGCTTGAAGATATTAATTCATCACCAGATACATAGTTGCCACAATTCAATGTGGTTGCAGAATAAACATTAGATAGGGCAAACATTTTAGTTGCTCTAAAAGTAAAGTTAAAAAAACAACAACAACAACAACAAAAACAAAAACATTGACAGGCTGGAGAGATGACTCAGCCATTAAGAGCACCAACTGCTCTTCCAGAGGACCTGAGTTCAATTCCCACCAACCACATGGTGGCTCACAACCATCTGTAATGGTATCTGATGCCCTCTTCTGGTGTGTCTGAAGAGAGCAATGGTATACTCATATACATTAAATAAATAAGTAAATAAATAAATAAATCTTTAAAAAAAAACCATTGACAATCACACATTTTCCACTCATAAATGAAACCTTTTTCTTTAAAGGTAGCATTCTTTGAAAATGATAACACTCTTGTTATTGTTGGTGTTTATTATATCCAGATAAAAAGAGAATAGTACTGATTTACCAGTAGTAAAATGAACTTTGAGTTGGTTCTCCAATAGTTATATGTATTTTAAAGAACCTGGTAATACCTCTACTCTCAAAGTCCATGGTATTTAAATGATAGTTAATAAATACTAGGGGGAAATCAGCAGCAAAAGGAACAGCCATCTCAGTGAATGATCACGTGGTTTAGTACCACAGCACTATCATGAGACCAGATTAAAAGTGGAGCAAGAATACAGTAGAGTTGTATAAATTGCTTATACTATCTTTCATACAATGAAATACAGTTGATTTTTAATCAAACAGAGCTTTTGATTAAATAAGTGAATTTTTTTCAACCAGAAAAATGATATAAATTATAGAGCAGTTTTAATTGTTAAAATAATGTATAGCTGAGGTGGGAATAAGGAAAAGAAGATATAAATAGAACTTTGTCAAACTTATCTGAAACCGAACAAGCAGGTTTTCTAGGTTTGGTCGGTGTGACATTGTGAAAAGAACAGAGAGAAGGAGCCAGGAGGCAGTCAAGGAAAAGAGAAAGGAGCATTTTAATATAATGTTACCAACCTAATAATTGTAATGAAACTTCATTTCTGTGGAACTTGGCCACCTGGCAATCTCTGTCTGGAACACAGCAAAAACTCAAGGGAATAAAGGAGATGAAAAAGACCTCCATCTCTGGAGATATTCCATGCCTCAAAGATCATATCCATCACTTCTTGACACGCACCGAAGCTTTCTCAGAGGCTATTAATTCTTACTGGATTCAATTTAAAAGGCTTTGTCAATCTGGTTTCCAAACCCTTAGAAAAGTACACAAGAAGAAGGAAGAGAAGCTGTCTCAGCAGGCGAGTAGACAATAGTCAGAGAGCAGGCTGGATGCTTGCAAGCAGGGAGAAACACCAACTTGTGATCAAAAGGCCTTGGTGGAGAAATTTTGAAAACTGATGCCTATATTGACCATAAACAATCAAAAAAGAATTGTATTCCATTCAAAGACACTCCCATGAATTAGGCAGCATACAGTATTTTGTAAATCATTCCATAAAGCTCATAATAAAAACCATTTTATATCACATCAGTAAATGAAGAGAAATCAGGTGTATAAGTGATGGTCACAAAGTGGGCACACTAGGCCAGAAGTTGGACTTTGGAGGGGACAGTGGCCCTTCCTGGTCATTCTTGATGGTTTCTTTTCCCATTAAAGATCCTTGTTGTGTCAGCCTGTGTTATGACACTGCAGTATGTTTATCTTCTTTTTATTATTCTCTAATCATGTCCAAAAAGCTGCTAAGTAATAGGAGGAATTAAAGACCAGTTTATAATAATAAGCAAAGTGCTAAAAATTTTAATTCCGTTGGCAGAGTCCATAGTTAAGTCCCAACTATTCTCAAGTCTGAACCAAGAAGATCACTAGAGCCAAATAATATGAAGCTACCAAGGCCACATAGCAAGACCTCAACTATTTTAAAAAACAAATATGGTTTCAACAGTCTTCATTTCATGTTATCTATAAGATGACTGTATTGTGGATAAGACAGAAATGTCATATATACTTTGAGGAATAATATAGAACAAAGATGTATACAAAGAATAATGGAACAAAGATACATGTACAAAGACAAACACTGTGCTAGAATCCTGAATTTTTTAAATTAGAAGCAATATGATTTATTAAGCAACATGAAAAAGTAGCATTATACATAAGTGTTTGATGAATAATTATATAATTATACTTTATTAGGCTATTTGTATTTTATAAAATTATGTTAAGATGTAAGTTCAAGAATTATTTATGCAATGTAATATCAACTATGTGCAAAAAAATAGGTTGGAAAGATCCTACTAGTGATACCTATAAAAACAAACTTTAAACCTAGGAACAAACTATGTGTCCAATACACACACAAAGAAAGATATTTACCAAAAGACATTCTTAAAGCTCAAAAAAATGAAACAGTATATAATGTCCCCTTATAGGAGATTCAGTATTATAAATATGCCAAATATTTGTCAGATATAATGTAATTACAATCAAAATTACAATAGGATATTAATTAAGTTGACACACTAATTCTAAAATTTATCTGTTCCCTGGTTTGTTTCTCTGTTACTGTAATAAAACACTGACTGTCTTAGTTAAGGTTTTATTGCTGTGAAGAGACACCATGACCATGGCAACTCCTATAAAGGAAAGTTGGGACCAACTTTTTTAGTTGGGGCCAGCTTACAGTTCAGAAGTTTAGTCTATTATAACATGGTGGGAAGCATAGAAACACAACCTGGCTTGGTGCTGAACAGGGAGATGAGAGTTCTACATCTTGATCTGAAGGTGGCAGGAGACTATGTTCCACACTGGGCTTAGCATGAATGTAGGAGAGCTCAAAGCCCACCCCATAGTGACACACTTCCTCCAACATGCCCACACCTACTCCAAGAAGGCCACACCTCCTAATAGTGTAACTCCCTGTGTGCCAAGCATTCAAATAACACTCAATAGGGCAGGGGGCCATTCCTATTCAAACAACCCCACTAACTAAAAGCAACTTGCAGAAGAAAGGTTTATCCAGCTTACACCTTACAGTCCATCCATCATCAAGGGAAGACAAGGCAGAAACTCTAGACAGGAACCTAGAGGCAGGAACTGAAACAGAGGGCAAGGAGGAACACTACTTACTGGCTTGCTTCCAATGACTTACTCAGCTACTTTTCTTATACAATCCAGACCCAACTGCCCAAAGATGGCACCACCCACAGTGGGCTGGGTTTATTACAATCATTAATCAGAAAAACGTCCTACAAATGCCCACAGGCTAATCTGATGGGGGCAGTTTCTCAGTTGAGATGCCCTTTCCCAGGCATGTGCAGTTTTGTGTTAAGTTGACAAAAGCTTTAACAATCTGGTTAAGTGTACACTCTTAGGATGATTATGATATTTGTTTATTTATTATGTATTGGCAGGGTTTCACTACTTAGCACCTCACAGATCTTCCTGATTCAGCCTCCCAAAAGCTGGGATAACAGATGTGCATTAACACACACAGCTAAATGAATTTTTAAAACATATAATGCTAGGCCTCTTCCTACCAGACAGGAAAACATTTTACAAGCCAGAGAGAGTGATGTATGTCTCTAATCGGTGGTTGAGGCAAAAGGATTTGAGTTTGAGGCCAGCCTGGGTTGCATAGCCAGATTCTGTCTCAAAATGCAAAACAAAATAAAAATGTATTTTAGATCACAGTAAAGTGTGGTGTTGGCTCTCAAATAGAAAAATAAATTAATGAAAGAGATTGGATTCTTGTTTGCAGATACAAGTGAAAGCATTTCAAATGGCTGACAGTGAGTGTTGGGGCAATTCATTCTTCATTTAAAAAAAAAATCTTCTACAGCATTCTATCCAGAAGTAAATTAACCTGGCTTTCCCAGTGATTGATACAGGCCAAGGTGTGAAGAATCGGCAGTGAACAGCATAGGCTGGGACTGGCACATCTGGGGCCAAGCAAGCTGGAGCTGGCAGGGCTGGGGCTGCAGGGGGTTCCAATATGGCAGACAGACTCATTATGTACAAGGGTCCTGAGCAAGCGAAACAGATCGAGGATGACAAGAGTAGGTCTCCTCACTCCCTCTCCTCTCTCCCCCTTCCCCTCCCCCTCACCCACCCCCCTTCTCTCTTAGTACTGTATTATAAACAAGGAATGGCAAGCCTCGAATGAGTGTGGGAATGCCGGACAGGACAGACCAGTATATTTATATATTTCTATGATGTTATCTCTTTCCTGGTTCTGATGCTTATGCAGAATTTGGATAAGATAATCCCCTTACTTTTAGAATATGCACAATAAAACCAGGCATGGTGGCACACCTTTAATCTCAGTACTCTGAGGATAGAGGGAGGCAGATCTCTATAAATTCAAGGTCAGCCTGGTCTACATAGAAAACTCCTGGGCTACATAATGAAGCCCTGTCACAGAAAGAGAGGGAAAGGGAGGGAGAGGGAGAGGGAAAGGGAAGGGAAGGGAAGGGGGAGGGGGAGAGGGAGAAGGAAAGGAAACACTGAATGAAGTACCTAGTGTTCAGGAGGGCTTTGTATCCCTTTATTCTCAGTGGCTCAGAGTAAAAGATGTGTACTTTGTATTCTGTAGACTAGAGAGAAAGAAGAAAGGAAGGAAAGGTGGTGAGGTGATACAAGGAATCAAGTTGGAGAAGCTATTGTGACTCTTTGTAATGTTGGAATTATTTCAAAATAAGTTCAAAAAACTGAATTTCAGATGGATAAAAACAGTTTCATCTCTTAAAAACAGTGGTTCTCAACCTTCCTAATGCTAGGACCCTTTAATACAGTTCCTTGTATTGTGATGACCCCCCCCAGTAATAAAATTATTTCCTTGCTACTCCATAATTAATTTTGCTGTTGTTATGCATCATAAGGTAAACATCTGATATGCAGGATATCTATATGTGACTCCAAAGGGGTCCCGACCCATGGGCTGAGAACCATTACTTAACATATTAAAAATGCTTTCATATGCCTACAAAAGTATCTACTATGCATGAAAATGTGTTGTAATAATCTTGAAAATCAAAAATTAAAATAGCTGGAGAAATGGCTCAGCAGTTAAGCGTGTAGGCTGCTCTTGCTGAGGACCCAGCACTGTTCCTCGCACTAGCACTGCGAAGCTCACCACCTGCTCTGGCTCCAGGGCATCCACCACCCTCTTCGGGGCTTCCCATGCATGTACTCACATGTGTATACCTACACAAAGGCACACATGCATACACATAATTAAATATAATAAATCTTAAAAAGGGAAATATAGGACACATGCATCAGTAGGAAATGGTTATATATATATATATATATATATATATATATATATGTATGTATGTATTATAGAATGTTGCACAAACATTAAAAGGAATACAGTTGATTTATACATACCAATCTGGAAGGATCTCCAAAATATGTTGTTACATGGAACAGGAAATACACTATCCCCCCAAAAACAGAATGTGATCCCATATATGTTATTATTTAAAAAAAAATAGAAATACCTGCTACGGGACCAAAGAGATGGGAAAGGCACTTGCCAAGAGGCCTGATTAGCTTGAGTCTCATCATTGGAACCCTTAAGGCAGGAGAAATCCAACTCCTGCAATTGTCCTTTGACCTCTGTTTATGTGTTGTTGCATCATGCATGGCATGTACACACATGTACACGTACTTGTACAAATAAAGTATCTGCTGTGGTAGACCATGTATGTGTGTGTCTGTGCTCATAAACATACAGACATGTCTGAGAGAACATGCTAAACAAGGAGCCCACTCTAGAGATGCTTCTAACTTTTCCACAATAGTCATATAATACTTTTATTACCAAAAGAAAAGAGCCAAAGTCAGGGAGGGAGAGGCAGGAAAATACATTTTTCAAAGAGTTCTTTTTAAAATTGATTACAGTACTTAATGTTGGGAACTATCTTTAAGTAACTGGAAAATTCCTAGTCCAAACCACACATATAGGGACTTGGCCTTGCCACGGCCTGTGCTCAGGTACACTTTATCATTAACTTAATAGAGAATTAGGCAGCCCACTGAGCACTCGCTGGGCCACAGTCCAGAAGTGAAGTCCCGTGCAGCTTTCCAAAAGGAGGTCAAACAAGTCCTCTGGGACTCTCAACAGAAAGTTGCCAAAGGCTAAATCTGGCATAGGAGACAGGGGCTGGTCTGGGATAAACTGTGCCAGCAGATGTCGGTTCTGCTTTCAAGGCCCTGAAAGACCAGGAAGGACAGGAGAACTGCTTCCAAGAGCAGCTGTACAGCCGGAGCTGGAGTCCGGCTAACCCTGAAGATGTGGATTCTTCGCTACCACCTCGACCACGGCCATTCCAGTCCTGTTTGAATCTGGCTTAAGTTCCCTGTCTTTTCTTTCCTCAAGCAATCCATCATGTCAACCTGGTCACTCCAAGTGTGATCATGTTCAAGGCAGAAAAACAAAACCAGCAGTAGGATTTTTTTTGTTTTGTTTTGTTTGGGTTTTGGTTTTTTTTTTATCCCTCTCTTCATCCAAACCTCCATTTTTTTAATGTATAAAAAGCAGCCGGTTTTATAATAAAGTGACTTTTTTGATCCTCTTTTCTGCTATGATATTTTATTAAATTCTAATTCAAAGATCCAATTCCTTATTCAAAGTCAGTGATTTTGATCATATTTCCAGAGGCACAATTGTCACGATATATTTTAGAATACTTTCATCACTCCCGTTCAGTAGCCACTCCCTGCCTCTCCTCAACCCTCTCTGCTCTCCACGTTTACCATTGCTTAATGTTACTGAAGCCCATGCCTGCTGTGGTATGTGTCCTTATTCTATTTTGTTTTCTTTTCAGGTGCTTTGTTAGTTTGTTTTGTTTTAAGACAGGGTCTCCAGTAGTCTAGATTGACCTTTGAACTTTCCATCTCCCTGACTCCACCTCCAGAAGTTTTGACTAGAGATGTGCACCAGCATGCCTGCCTTGTTCCAGTACTCTAGAAGACATTTTTATTTGTCTGTGCTTGTTTCCACTTTGGAATAATATGAGCAGTGTCACTGTGAACATTAGTTCACATGTTCTGTGTGAGCACACATTTTTCAGTTCTTTTGTTATATATACAAATCAATGGATTGTGTGCTACTGTGGTGTGTTTCAGTTTCTGATAAACTACCAAGCTGTTTCTCAAAGCAACTGTGCCATTTTTAAGTTCCCACCAGCAATTTATGTCAGTTTCAGTTTCTCCACATCCTCACCAATACTGACATTTGTCTTTTGTGTGAGTATGTATGTGTGCGTGTGTTCGTGTACATGCGTGTATATGAATGCATGCAAGGAGGGCAGAAGGAGTCAGCCTTCCTGGTATTGGAGTTACAGGTGGTTGTGAGCCACTTAATGTGCCTGGAATTGACTCTGGAGAGCAGGGAGCACTCTTAGCTGCTGTGCTCTCTCTCCAGCCCACCTGCCACCAACCCACGTTTGTCCTTTTTATTACAGCTGTCCGAGTGGATGTGAAATGGTTTTTCATTCTGGTTTTGGATGGCATCTTCCAAATTGACTGGTGATATTGAAATCTATTTAGGCCAGTGAGATAGTTCAGTAAGTAAGGGCACTTGGTACCAAGCTTGACAACCTGAGTTTCATACCTGGGACACATATGGTGGAAGGAGAGAAATGTTTCCACAAGTTCCAAAAGTTCCACTGCCATGATTGCTTGTGTGCACACACAGATATGTGCACACACACAAAGTAAATAATTAAATATAATGGAAAAATGTAAACATAGTTTTGGGGCTGAAGAGATGGCACAGTGGTCAGGAATGTGTACTGCTCCTGGTGGAGGATACAAGGTCAATTCCCAGCACCCACATCAAGAGACTTACGAAGCACCTGTAATGCAAGCTTCAGGGCATGTAATGCCTCTGGCCTCTGCAGGCACCTGCACTCCCAACACAAATACCCCATAGACATGATTTTTAAAAAAATAACAAAAATCTGAAAAATACATTTTCATGTGTTTATTGGATATTTATATGCTCTGTTATTTTAATGCTATTGTAAATGACACCCTTTTTTGTTTAAAAAAGAAAAAGATTGTTTAGTGCTAGTATTCGAAAATAACATTGTTGAGTATCTTGGTATTTGATCGTCCAGCCTTGCTGAAGAATGTGAAGAAGATTGCTCAACTCAGTTGGGACTGGCTTGCATCTGTCCTGTCCCATCAGATCCCTCTTTTTCTCCTAATTACTGACTTACTTATCTCCAGGAGTAAACTCTTCGCACATTCCTTTTGAAATTTTGCCTGCCCCTGGGCTGCCTTTCTGACCTATGGCTGGTGTCTCTAGCTACTAATCCTACTTAACTAAAGACTCAGCCAACAGTTACTACATAAACTGATGATACTGACTTTTCCAAGAGAAGAAAGACTACAGTGAATCCTTCATAGCTCCATCTTCCTAACTCGTATTGCATGTGCTCATCCGGGTCCTGCAAATTCAAAGAACCTAGGTCTTGTGTTGTTTGGGGTCAGTGTCCCTGTGTTATGATTTATCATTATTGTTAACAGCTACTATCTTGGTCCCTTCAAGCTGATGTAATAAAATACCATAAAGTAAATGCCTTATAAACAACCTGAGTTCCTTGCTCGCAGGTCTAGAGGCTGGGGAGTCCAAGATCAAGGCAGTACCAAATGATAGCTCAGATGAGGAGGGTCAGCCTCCAGGTTCGTGATGGCATATTCTCCCTGACTTCTCACGCAGGGGACAGTGGGTGAGTCTGGGAAGAACTTTCTAAGGCCATTCATCCCGATCATGAGAGCTTTGCCTTCACAAACTAACCACCTTGTAAAGGCCCCAATGTATTATACTATGGGTTAAATACATTTGCAAATATGCCATAGTATCAGAAGAAACTGACCAGAGGTGGTCCAGGAACATACCCTCAGATTCTTGTCTACTAAGTCAAAGGTTACTTCTGCTATAATTGCTACTTAAATTACTTGCAGCTAAGGAGCTGGTGATAACTCAGTGGCAGAGAATGTGTCTAACATACACATTCCAAGTTTGATCTCCAGTCCTTTCAAAAAAAGGTGGGGATACATTGTAACAACAATCTCCAACAGGCACTATTGTGTGAAAGAACAAATTATAGAGGTCTCTATTACATTGATTTTCTAACATTGTTACAAGAAGTCGGGACAAAATTAGTGGCTTAAACAATATAAATTTATCATACTTCAGATTATAATTTAGTGGAAATCTTGCCAGGCTAAGTCAGCATTGCATTCTTTTCTGGAGGAAACAGCATTCAGCTGTTAGCATAATTTGGTCCTATATAGTTTTCCACAAAGCTCTGCTCCTTGTCTTTTGTTTCCTTTCAGCCAGGGAGGTCTCCCTTAATCCTAACTGCCTCTCTCTGGTCCTTGCATGTAACCCCCTATAATTCAAAACATCTCAATCATTTTCATACTGCATCTCTTTGAGGATCCTTCAGAGTTCACAGCTGAGAAGGATTCCTCTTGTTTAGGAATCTTTGTCATTAGATTGGCCCTACCCAGTTAGCCTAAGCAGAGTAAGGGAGGAGAATGCAGAATGACTAGAAAGAGTAAGGGCTTCCCTTTGTTAATAAAAGCAGTGTGTTTATGTAGCGGTGATGCCTGCATTTTTTTAATAGAAAAACAGTTTTAAAGTATATTTTAATTATTTATCAGGTGAGAGAGATTACTCAGCAGCTGAGAGCATTTGTTCTTGCAAAGGACCTAGGTTTGGTTCTCAGCACCCACATGATGGCTCACAACCACCTCTAGCTCCAGTTCCAGGGGAGCCAATACCCTTCTCTAACCTCCATAGTGCCAGATATGCACAGTGCACATACGTACACATAGGCAAACACTCGGACACGTAAAATAAAATAAAATAAATCTAAAGATATATTAACTTTAAGCCATCTTTCTAGCCTCTGTTTTAATATTTTATAGAAACTGTTTTAAACATATACTGATCCATTGAATTCACAACTCACATTACCATTTCATTTTCAACTTACTTTTTTTTATTCGTTGACAATGTTATAATGTATACAACTTATCTTGATCATGTCAGCCTCCCCATTTCTTTTTTTTTTATTCGATATATTTTTTATTTACATTTCAAATGATTTCCCCTTTTCTAGCCCCCCACTCCCCGAAAGTCCCATAAGCCCCTTCTCTCCCCCTGTCCTCCCAAGCCTCCCCATTTCACCATGCTTGCCCCTCCCTCCCTCGTGTCACTGCTGGATGCTGAGATGGAGAGATGATAGGATTTTGTCTCTACCTTTCGAGAGCCTGGGGCCTAAAACATGAGACAATCACATAAACCCTTCATTTTAATTGAACTTTGTCAGAGCTGGCTTAGAAGTGTGCTTTGGGATGAAGAGGGCTAGCCTTGGAAACTTAGGCTTCATTCTAGAGGCAGTAGAGAGCTACTGAGGACTTTTCACCCAGGAACTGACCCTGCCGATTATATGTCACGTGGTCCTGGCAGCCATGAATAAGGCTGACAGGAGGGCAGCACAGCTAGTCAGAGAGAGCAGAAGACCGATGCAGAAATGGTGGGTCCTCAAATGAAAAGCCTAAGATCCAGTGTGATGGCAGTAACAACAGAGAGGTCCATGAAATATGGACTAAGTAAAACTATGCCTGCAGTGGTGATGCAGACTGAGGACATGGAGGAGTCTGGGTGACTCAGACCCTGACTCAGGTCACTAGGTGGCCGGTGATGCCATTAGCTGAGAAAAAAATACATATAGAGTAAGAAGTGTGCAGGTTGAGATAATGACCCCATTTTAGACAACGTTTAAGTATAAGGTGCCTGGAAAATGATGCAGAACTTGTGCCCAGTAAGCAAGGAAGCTTTGATCTGAGCTACTTAATTTCTTTCTTTGCTACTCTGCTAGAGCCTCTTGATTTCTAAGATGCCACCTTTGCTATGAGAACCTAGGATTGTGTGTGTGTGTGTGTGTGTGTGTGTGTGTCTGTGTCTGAGTGTATGTGTGTGTCTACATTTTACCCAGAATTCAACAATTAGGAATATTAATCTAATATGTTTCCAGGAAACCGTGAACTACATTAACATTTTTGGTGAGACAAGGTCTCATGTCGTCCATCCCTCTTTCTTCTGCCTCAATCTCTCAAGTGCTAGCATTACAGATGTGTACCATATCCAGCTCATAAGAACTATTTATTAAACACCTGCCTGAGCAGGCTTTGGTAGCACATACTTTTAGTTCTAGTGTTTGGGAAGCTGAGGCAAGACGATTGTGATTTCAAGGCTAGCCTGAACTACATAGTTTGATGCTGTCTCAAAAAATAAACATATGTCTGATCCTCTAGGTCAATAGTTCTCGATCTTCCTAATCTTTTGACCCTTTAATACAGTTCCTCATGTTGTAGTGACTTCCAAATCATGAAATTATGTCATTGTAACTTCATAACTATAATTTTGCTACAGTTATGAATTATAATCATTATTTCAGATAGGCTTAGGCAACCCCTATGATAAGGTCGTTCAACCCTCAATGGGGTCAAGACTCACCCCATTGAGAACCATTTCTCTAGAGAAACAATCAGAGATACATTTATATACACAGTTACAATTTTACTTAATCCAACTCAGTGAAAACAAATGTATCAGAAAAATCAGACAGATGATAACTTACTATCCTAAAAGGGAGTATGAGATTCACTTAATTAGTGAATTTAAATCAATCTACTCTAAAGAAGTTAAAATTTTCAAAAATAACACAGCAAGCTTGTGTTTTGTGTGTGCCATGTGCTCCGTAGCACACTAAGCTTTTTCCAGGTATTATCTTTTTATCTCACACTAATCCTATTGTGGCAAATAGTATTCAGTTTCCCACCTTATAAGGAAACAGAAGCTTAGAGAGGTTAAATAATATAAAAAAAAAGATCATTCATCTAATTAACAGTACAGCCAGGATTCAAACTGAGGTTCCTCTACCTCTAAGATACAGATTCATGGTGTGGATCATATTTTATGCAAAGACATGATTACGGGGCTAGAGAGAGAACTCAGTCAGTAAAGTGTTTGCCACACAGGCATTAGGGCCTGAACTTGGATATCCAGCACCCGAGTAGAAAGCAGGCATTGGTGGTGTAGCTCTATAATCCCAGCTCGAGGGAGGGGATCTTGCTGGCCAGTTCTTCTTGTTAAACTTATAAGCTCCAGATGCAGTGAGAGATCCTACAACAAAGTACAGCCCAGAGTGTCTGGGAAGACACCTGGCTGTGACTTCTAGCTCCCATGCATGTGTACACATATGAACGCTCACACACATAAAATACATTGTTATGGACTGGGCATGTTGGCATATACTTACAATGTACGCACTGAAGTGGGAGGATCATGAGCTCATGGCTGCATAACAAGCCATGGTCTCAAAGGAAGAGGGAGCATGGTTAATGGTTTAATGGTAAAAAGCAACAACCAGGTCTTTTATTGTTTTGTTTTGATGGTTTTTTATTTGTTTGTTTGTTTTGCAAGACAGAGTTTTTTGTTGTAGCCCTGGCTGTCCTGAAACTCAGTAGGCCAGGCAGCCTCGAACTCACAGAGACCCGTTTGCTTCCACCTCCCTAGAGCTGGCATTAAAGGCATTTGCCACCACAGCCTGGCCAACCTGGTCTTTTGTACATGGCAATCAGTGGCCCTTCACTGTTGCTTTAGTTCCTTATTCTTGTTCAGCACTCTCTGTTAATTTCCAGACTTCCTGTCTAGTCTTCATATGAGATCCTATTCCCTCTCTGCTCATCTTCTCTTCCTCTCACAACAGTGCTCTATCTCACATGCTGATTAGACATGCACGGTACACAAGGGAACTTTGCCCGAGAAGGGAAGCGTTTATGCTATTTCAAAAGCCCTTTCCTCAGACTCATCCCCGACCTGGGCTTCTGTAGTCAGGATTTCTGAAATTACTGGTGCTCCGTCCAGCAGCCCCGCAGCAGAAAAGCTTACACAGAAGAGGGAGGGCCAAAGCACATGCTTATTCATAACAAGATGAGCCAAGAGTGCCAGAGGAATTTGCTGAGTGGCAATGGTGAAGCGAAGAGTGATTTGTTCTTCATGTGAGAGTTTGGTTGTGCTTTTTCCAGCAAATGAATGGACGCCAGATGAGCAGGGCCATTGCTGGCACGTGAGCAGTTGGTGCACAAGAAGAGATGCAACAGAACGGATGCACAGATGGGCTAATATGTTTGAATGAGGGCATTTCTGGACTCTTCAGTCCCTTGTAGATTACTTAGGCAGGGAATAATCGTTCCTGCCAATTGTTATTTGTCTGAATGGTGACCTAAAGTTGGGGGCAGACTCTTGCTAAGGAACAGGGCTTTAATGTAGCATGCAGATATTTCTTCTTGGAATCGTTGCACTGAATTAATTTTTTTTTCATGGTGGGAATGCACATCGAATAATCAAGACACATTGTATTCAGGACCTAATTTCCCAAATGTCAGCATGCAATACATTTCAAAAGTAATTCACTTTGCAATGTGTTTTTCCCATTACACTCATAAGGCAGAAATTATTGCAAATAATAGCCTAGGAAGCTGGGATCATCATTATATCAGCTAAGAGGTCTGACTGGACCATTGACAGTAAAGGTTATTTCTACTGAAAAGGGAAAGAGAATTCCAAATTATTTCAAAAACAAACCTATTTTATGTCTTCTATCAACAGTCTCTGTAGCCTCCTATATTTTCTTGATTCCTCAAGCCTGTCTTATTGTAGTTGCCAAAACATAACATATGATCTTGCCTCTGAGTCTTCTGGGCACTCCTTTCTGGTTAGGAAAAACAAAATCAAAAAATACCCATACCTTTCTCTTCTCCATACTCCCTTCTTGCCTTCAAACCCAGGATTTGCCTCTTTTCTGATGACCATGACACCTCATCGTGTGTGCACACCTGAAATCCCAGCACGTGGGAGGCTGACATGGCCATCCAGGGTTATATAATAAGACTAGATCTAAAAAATGCACTGCCACTAAGATGACAGGGAGAAGTCCCCACATCCCAAGTGTGATTGTCTAAAAAGATTTCTTATCAGTTACAGCTTTAGTCCATACTATAGCATATTTTCTTGCAGCTAAACTATTCCTTTGTATTCTTTCCTCAGGTTGTTTTATGCGTATATGTCTTAGGCTCCAATTAGATTCCCATTCTCTGGAGATCTTGAGGTCCCTGCCTTTTATTTCTTTAGATCCAGGACTAATACAGTGACTTACATTAGAATGGCATAAATGCCACACCTGTGGATATATTTCAACCAGCCTTAATACTTTTGACAATGATACAATGTTACTAAACAAGCATTAGATGAATTTCAAAAGGTTAAAGATGTGAGCATCCAACCTGTCCTGTGTGGGTCTTTCTCCCAAGAAAAAGTTAAAGCTTTTTCTTGTCTGTTTTAGTTGTCCTTATGAAATCTCAGGATAAAAATTAATTTAAAAATCACCTGGATTCGATGTATGCAAGTAGAGGGATGGGTATGTGCATGCATGTGTAGGAGCTTACAGAAGCTCCGATCCCCTGTAGTTGGACTCACAGGCAGTTATGGACCACTAGCATGGGCACTAGGAATCTAATGCAGCCCTCAGCCCCTGGGGGTTTTATATATATATACATATATATATATAAACTATATATATATATGTATATATATATATATATATATATATATAAACTACAACTGTTAATTACCAAAATATTCTTTATCAAATTTAATAATTCAATAGATGTTTGTTAGGAATATAGTACATAGGTCACTTTTTTTTTTTTTTTTTTTTTTTTTTTTTTGGCTTTTTCGAGACAGGGTTTCTCTGTGTAGCCCTGGCTGTCCTGGAACTCACTTTGTAGACCAGGCTGACCTCGAACTCAGAAATCCGCCTGCCTCTGCCTCCCAAGTGCTGAGATTAAAGACATGCGCCACTACTGCCTGTAGGTCCCTTATAGTAGTTTTGAAAAGTATGTCAAATTTCCAAGAAAGTAGGATACATAAAGTGAAATTCAAACAAAAAAGGATAAAATGTGTTGATGTCCAGAGTGTGGCACTGAAGGGGTGGATGAGATGTAGATGAGGCCGTGGCCAATGAAGGGATTACGGTGTTAATGTGGCCTCAGGTAATGGGCAGAGAAGAAAGCGAGACACAGAGACCAACTGTGTGCTGTTCTCGAGTGGTGATGGGTGTGCACGCCAGTTCTATGAGAGATGGTCTTTTTCTTGGTTTTTTTTTTTTATTATTTCCTGCATTTCTGATCTTCTGGTTGAGATTCTTTTCACATCCATCTTAATAATTTCCTTTACCCATTTCTTCTTTTAGAATGTGTTTGCTAGTGATGAACACTCTGTGTTTTTATTTTCATGAAAGTGTCAATTAAGCCAAAAATTTTTTTACCTTAATTTATGAAAGTATAGAATTCCCCTCTATTTCACTGGATATAAAATTCTAAGTTTGCCTTTTTTTTTTCCCCTCTCTTTAAAGATGCAATCCCAGTATCTTCTGGGTTTCATTGAATCTGTTGAAAAAGTTAGCTGCCAATATTACTGTTAATCATTTGAGAACAGTGTGTCTTTAAAAAAAAAAAAACTCTGAATAATTTTAACATTTGAAAGTTTGCTTATATGGCTGAGGACATAGGCCAGATTGGGAGAGTGCTCATCTAGCATGAAGCCCTGTGTTCAGTCACTAGCTCCACTTCTTGTACATGGCTGGGAGAGGGGGGACAGAGAATCAGAAGTTCAAGGTCATCCTTGGCTGTCTAGTGAGTTTGAGATCAGGTTGGACTACATGAAACCCTGCTTTGAACAACAACAACCTCCACCGATGTATTTGCATGTAGTTTCCAATGGTCTAACTACACATCAATTTCTTTGTGTTTTCCCTGTTCAGAGCTTGAATGTGTGGCTTAATGCCTTCTGTTAGTCTGGGAACTCTTCCTGACTGGTGTTTCAGGTATGGCTCCTACCTTGGGTGTATGGAGCTATTTTTGGCCTCTTTATTTGTTCAAATGAGCTCGGTGTCTACCCTTTCTCCAGTACCTCACTGACTTAAACACAAGAGCATTCCATTAAATATTGAGAATAAGAAGTAGGAACTGTCCTGGTTTTTGTTTCAAAACTAGTTCCTTTAGTCTTTCCACCTGAATTTTAGAACCAGTTGTCAACATATAAGAAAATAGAACTTTTAAAATTAACTAAGAGGACTAGGCTTTTTACTATTTCTAAATTCATAGCATTCCTTCCACTTCTGGTTATGAATCCTTTGTTGAGAGCGGCTATAAAAATCTGATTAAAACAAACCCATCAGGCTTTTTCAAGACATCCGGGAGCAATTGAGACAGTCAGAACTTCAGGATCATAAAATCTTTAAGACGAGGAGAAAAGCAAGCCTGATTTTATGATTGCAAATGTCCCTAAGAATCTGACAGCTCCCAAACTGTGCATGTGCAGATAGGCACAGACAGCAGCTACAAAGAACCTGAGCAGAGCTGGCAGTGGTCCCACAGACCTGGGGAGACAGGATTTGTTCAGGGCCCGTCAGGGAGAAAGGACCTCAGCAGGGACATAAGCTTGGGCCTTGAAAGTAAGGGCACACCCAGCTTCACTTAGATGATGAGCCTGAAGCCTGTCTCACTGCCAAAAAGTCATTATCTCTTCTGTAGAGGATCATATCTTAGCTCTGTTGTACGGACCCACCTAAGTTGCTTGTTCCTTTACCAGAAACACATCTATCAGAATAACTTCAGAAACCACATGACTGAGCACTTAGAGAGACACTACCAGAACTCACGTGCCTGTTGGCATGAAAAGGGTCCAGAATCTCCAAACATGATTACAGTTTTACAAAGTTAAGCATCCTGTTGTGTTGGCCTTTGTGCCAATGGTGTCTTTTCTAGGTATTTATTAATGAGAAACAAAGTCTTAGTTTCACATAAAAACTTAGACCCTTTTTATGTGTTTTTATGGAAACTATTTAAAAACAAACAAAAACAACAAAACAAACCCCAGAAACAACCCACATGTCTTTCTGGTAAAGGGACAAACAGCTAACTAAGGTGAATCTGTATAAGGAATACTATCCAGCAATTAAAACAAAAGTGTGGGTTACTCATAAAGCATGATCCTACGTGAAGGACACCACACTCTGTGTGGTTTGATTTACATGATATTTTTAAAAAATAAAAAGAACAGGAACATGAATTGACATTATGCATGGGGTACCAGGGCTGGGATGTGATGGGGAGCCAACCATAAAAGAGATTAAGGGAATTGGGGCTGAGAACAGAACTGCCCTATGTCTCCACTGTAATAATAACAGTAACAAATATGTTTGTGAAAATTTGGAACTTTACAATAAAAAGGGTTTGTTTATAAATTTTGAAAAGATGAAGAAAAATAATGAAAAGCTTGACTTTCAGGTTTTTTGTCTTCTCAAAAAAATCTTCCGTGTGTGTGTGTGTGTGTGTGTACACAATTATATAAAATATGGACACATTGGGAAGAGCAACAAAGGGGTTGATTGACATGCCCTCCCCAAGTCTGTCATTGGAGTACTGGCACGAGGTTCAAGTTGTAGTAGAGAGCCAGGAGTACGCATAATTAAGCAGTCCTGGTCAAAGTGGGACACCTCCCATCTTTGACTCATCATCTCAGATTGGGTCTGTCTCGAAGGTGACCTGATTAGCTAGAATCACAGGAAATCTCTTCCTGTGAGGCAAGTTCTTCCTCTGTCTGGCACCAAGACTTCAGTCTTTTTCTTCCTCCAGTGTGAGACTCCTGTTTTAATTAGGGGTGGGCCATTGTTTCAATAGTCTGGTAGCTGAAGGGATCATCACAAATGTTCCCATCTTGTCTCTTTAGCATACCTCCTTTCTTACTGTGGTGGCTTAAATGATAATGACCCTCATCCCCTGCTAGGCTCTCATGTTTGTAGAAAAGTAACTAGGATAGACTTTTGTTCCAGGAGTAGGGTATTTATGGGGAAAGCCTGACCATGCTGTTCTTTGCAGGAATAGGGGAAACTTTGTAAGTTGGAAGTATGTAATTTACTTTTTGATTTTACAAGGTGGGGATTGCAATTAGAAGATTGCCTTGAGATTTTAACCTTTGGACTTTTAAACAGTGTTGAGACTGAAAGACTATGTTGACTTTTGAAGTCAAAATAAATGCGTTTTGGATTATGATATGTGACAAGTCATTGGGGCCAGGGTGTGGAGTGTGGTGGGGGCTTTGAATGAGAATACTTGTTTCCAGTTGGAGGAACTTTTTGGGAAAGATTAGGAGGTGTGGCCTTGTTGGAGGAGGTGTGCCACTGGGCAGATGTTGAGGTTCCAAAGACTTAAGACACGCCCAGTTTTCTCTCTATGCCTCCTCCTTGCAGATCTCAAGCTGTGAGCTCTCAGACAGTCCTGCTGCCATGCCTTTGCTCCACCATGGTGTCTTCTAACCCTCTGAAACTGTAAGCCCAATTATATGATTTATTTTATAAAGTGCCTTGGGCATGCTGTTTTTGTTTGTTGTCACAACGAAAGAAAAAAAATAACAAAGCTACTGACAATGACCTCATCAGCAGCTGTTGATGCTTAATGTATCCCTTCATTCTTTGTAATTGCGAGATGCCAATATTCTGTCGTTTCTTTGCTTTTTTCAGTGGGAAACATTATAAGGAGACACTCTTATCTCTTTCACTTGGTTACCTAGCAGTACCTTTCATGGGCAAACTTGTGTGCACACATGCATCTTCCTTGACTTGACCCCACCACACTTCTGATACAATGCTGGTAGATGTTGATGTGGTCCCTGCTATCTAGTTTTGACAACAGGTGCACTCTGTATGGGTCCTTCCCCAGCCACTTTTCCAGGATACCCTGCTATCTTTTAATGGGAAATGGTAGATAGAAATCATCTTGTGGGTCTCAGGGATGTTTACTGCTGCTGGCTTGTGCATTATTTTCAATGTTTGCTTGTAGTTTTCAGTATATAGAATAGACAACATTTGCACTACACAGAAAGGGGAAATGCACACAGGCATCAATTTTATCAATAAGATAAAAATCCCTCATGAATTTATATTGATACTTCCTAGTCAAACCTGTTCTCTGTATTCAGGACCTTTTTTGTTAGTGTCTACCACTCTCTGAGATCTCTGTGTCTTTTTGAATTTATGAACATTTAAAATATTTTTCTTTTTTTGCCTAATTCTCTTCTTCGGGTATGACTGTTGAACTTATTTGCTCTTATTTTCTTCCTGGCTTAGTCATTTCTTAATTTATTTTGGCTTTATTTCTAATCATTTCCTGAGTTCTGTCTCTTTGTTTCTGAGTCTCTTATTCTTATTCTGTTATTTCATATTACATATTATTTTCTTAATGTCTTTTATCTCATTGAAAATAATAGGCCACAGTTTTAATCTGTTCTATGAGTCCTTTTTCTGAAATGATCTTACTGCCTGTGGGGATGTTATTCAGTTCTTTGTTCTTCATTTTTTTCAAAAGTAAAAATTATATGACCTTGATATTTGTATTTTACCTTTTAATGTGGAATTACTTTTCTCAAACTTATGTATCAAAGTAGTATGCCAGTCAGAAAATTCAGTTCTTCCTAGGTCTCTCTCTCTGTTGGTTTTGGGGAATGTTAAGAATGAAGTTGTTTGCTTCAGGATGTGTCACCTGTTTGCTCTGCAGCTTTTCTTTCCTTCGTCTGCTGAGCAGGTCCTATTTAGTCCTTATTTCCCTCCAAGTCGCTTTGTCTTCAGTCTGAGGCTATGTTCTCCAAGGTCCTGGCAAATTGGTTATAAAAGTTCAAGGCAGCTCAGCAGTTCTAGCCTCTTAGCCCTTTCCCCAACAGGCTTGCTGCTGTGATTGGCCAAACCCCTGTTTCTGCTGTTGTTTTTGGGTTAGCCTGCTCTCTTTGGCTGTTTTGGCTATTTTGAGGTTTTCAGGGCCACTCAATGCATCTTCCTTATCTTTCCCCGGACAATGACATAGTGCAGGTTGTGTGGCTGTTAGTTCTTTATCTCTGCCCACTTGTATTATAGTATTTGTGGAGACATCTTGTTTCCTAGTGCTATGATTTGGATGTGATTACTGGAATTCATATATGTTGTAAAATTAATCTTCGGCATCTTATGTTAATAAAAATTGGAATTAGGGACTTTGGGAGGCAATTAGGTATAAATAAAGTCGGAAGGGCAGGTTCCTCATGATTAGTGGCATTATAAGGAAGATACCTGATTTGGCTTACTTCCCATGTCACCATGCGATCCCCTCTAACATACTAGGATTCATCTAGAAAGCCCTCACTCACCTGGTGCCACGTTCTTGAACATTCTGGCCACCAGAACCATAAGCTAAATATTATTCTATTCTTTTATAATTCCCAGCCTGTGGTAATCAGTGACAGCCACAGAAAACAGATGAAGACACATTTGTTACCAATGTTGCTAATGGGCTTTTAGTTCCCCTCTGCAGTTATTTTTCTCTTCTTTTACATAAGGATTTAGAGAGGATGAAAAACTATGCTGTGGATGCTGTCATCTTCCCAGAATCCTCTCCAAAGTTATTTCAATTATAAGTGTAGTCTGTATTATAGTCCCTTTGGGAGGTTGCTCATAACTTATGAGTGTTGACATATTGCTTCTATTTGGGCCTAGGAAGGTTAAGAGCTTTAAATCTCAGCTGTTTGTGATTTTGCAATTAATGACCAAACATAAGGAAACTAAAAAATGAACCTAGTGTACTTTCTAAAAATTTAAATTTAATTACAGCAGAAGCATCTCTGAGGATTTGGGGGTTATTTTTAACAATAAATGAAAGAAACCAGTTGTGTTTATATTCTCAGAATTAACACAATGCCACTTTCTTTTATGGAGTACAGATGCATAAATTACATGTACACGAGTTTCATAGGATATATCCACACACATGGCTGCAAATCTACTCTTGTCAGGAATTTGTTAGAACTGGCAAAAAGAAGAGAGACAGGTTTTTCAGTAGCAGGCAGCCGACTGATAGAGCTAACAGGCTCTAGGAGAAACCAGCACAAACAACCTTCAGAACCAGAGGAAGCCTCAAGTGCCCATCAGACTGCAGTCTTAAGAGTCTAACTCAGCGTGTTTGAGCTTAGATAATAGTTAACAATTAACAGTATCAGGAAGAAATGGGTTCTGCTGTCTAATTTTTCAACCAGATGCCAAGGTGTGGTATCAGCAAAATAGAACAAACAGAAACAATGCTTAGGCATGACATAAAGATAGATAGATAGATAGATAGATAGATAGATACATACATACATACATACATACATACATACATACATAGATACATAGATAGATAGATACATACATACATACATACATGCATAGATACATAGATACATAGATACATGCATAGCTACATAGATAGATAGATAGATAGATAGATAGATAGATAGATAGATAACAGAGCTTTGGTATCTAGGAAACAGCAGCATAGAGATTGTATGAAGAGGAATAGTTGAGGAGCCTGGGGCAATTCTAGGGCCATGTTATAATGCTGTGCAAGTGGTATTACGCACGGTTGCCATAGTTACAGAACCACACACAGCATAGACACATAGGCCCTGTGGACCCACCCACCCTGCTGCTACTGCCCCTGTGAATTTTCTACAGCATCAGTGTAAGGGGGAAAAGGCCGCATGGCTTAGATCAAAATATTGTTTTCACTTCTAAAAATCAGAACACCAGAGATTCAGAGCAGAAGAAAGAAAATAGAAAAATACTTGTTTCCCAGGGGCTAAAGGCTTTAGAGCAGCTATTCAAGGAGGAAAGGTCATTGCCCTGGGATGCACAACTGCATATCTACTCTGCTGGTCCTTTCTAGCCTTCTGTGGCCACACAGATCCTGCCTCAACAGCAGCACCCAGGAGAGTTGTGACATTATGCAGATTTGAGGGGTAGGTGTGGGATTTGGTTCTCTGGTTCTATCCTGCCAGATGTAAGTCAAAGCCAGGTGAGTTGAAAGCAAGCAAATCAACAGTGGTTGCTTAGGACAGAGGCTGGGGAGCGAGCAGGAAACCAACAGAAGAGCGAGGCAGCGGCTGGGAAGCAAGGTCTCTGCACAGCAGCCTGTTTAGGGGGCTGGGCAATGAGAAGTAAAACTACAAGATGGGGAGGCACTCAGCAGAGCACCACATTTTCCATGGCTGCTTCTTCCTGGAGATCTAACTGGCACTTTATCAACTGAGGGACTTGCTTCGTCATGTCCCTGTGTTATGGTGTGAGTAAAACAACTTGAAGACTTGCTGACTCTATTTTAGAGATTTCCGACAAGGTGAACCCTCCAGACCCTTTGTACACACAGTTTGATTCGCTGATGTCACAGAAGCTGTCCCTGTCTGAAGTGTGAAATACCATATGATACAGAGGGAAGATGGTTCTGCCATTCATGTTAGTGTCCTACGACTGATAGAACAACATGCCACAGGCAGCCTAGCCCTAATCCACTGTGACCTTGTTTTTATTACATACATCTGAAATTATACTATTTCCAAATATGGTCACATTCTGAGGTACCAAGGAGGCAAGACTTCAACATCTCATTTTGGTGAGGATATACTTCAACCCTTAACACCGTTCCTCTCTTATTTTGAATCTAGGCCCGGGCACTTATTGGGTATGCGAGGCTAGGTGACTCTTTTAGTTTCTCTGAGACAAGATTTCCTCCTCTACATGAGCTATGAAGTGGGGGAGGGTTACAACATGTTTCTCCCAGAGTTAAAGATAGGAATACATTTGGTGGAGAGTGGTCTGCTCTGGACTCACTTTTTGGGAGACAGAACAGGGGAGAAGTACTTCTGATGCACTGAGCAAATACTAAGACACAAATGGAAAGGAATCGGGCTGTGTGGTTAGAGGCATATGAACAGATCACTACATCTCCATAGTTCTAAACCCTTGGGTTGAGACCCCTTCAGGGAGTTGCCTAAGACCATTGGAAAACATTTACATCATGATTCATAACAGTAGCAAACAGTTATGTAATGGCGTAGCAACAAAAATAAGTTTATGGTTGGGGGTCACCACAACATGAAGAACTGTATTAAAGGGTCACGGCATTAGGAGAGCTGAGGACCACCACCCTACATGATGCTTCAGACATTAATGCCTAGCATCCACTTTAGGTTGCTTCATAACAGGCCAGGCCTTGCAGTGATGTGTGTGTGTGCGTGTGCGTGTGTGTGTGCGTGTGCGTGTGCGTGTGCGTGTGCGTGTGCGTGTGTGTGTGTGTGTGTGTGTGTGTGTGTGTGTGTGTTCCTAGGTGCTCACTGTGTATTATTCTTAGGACATTTGGAATAGCTTCTTACAGATATTCTGATCCATCTCTTCATCCATCCATCCATCCATCCATCCATTTATCCATTCATCCATCCATCCATTTATTCATCCATCCATCCATCATCCATCCATCCATCCATCCATCCATCCATCTACCCATCCAGTCATTCAACAAATATATAGTGAGTAACCAAGATAAAAAAGAAGAAATAAAGAATCCATTCCTGGGAATTTTCACTTCTAGCGAACACAGAGCCTAGGAGTATGCTGGTTATTTATGCTCTAAGCAGGCACATACTGTGAAGAAAATGAAGCAGTGAGAACCCAGGACACCAGACTCGGGGAAGGCCTCACAAGACAGGACTGACACCCAAAGGTGCATGAAATGTAAGGACTGTTTTCTGCCTGGAGAAAGAAAAGGCAAGCTGAGTGAATGGTGCGCATGGAGGCCGAGACCAGCCGGACCTGGCATGATCAAGGGCAGCAGGGAAGAAGCCCCAGTGGCTGCAGCGTCCAAGGTAAGCTTTAATAACAGAACTGTGTAAGCCTAGTCGCAGAGACGTACGAGAACGTGTCAAGGATTTAAAGTCAGCAAGAACCAAACTCAAACTTGAGCCCTGATTACATTCATATGCTTGGGCAACGCATTGGACATCGGTGAACATCAGTTTCCCTATCTGTAAAATGGGGAAATGAGAGCTGTTTTGCGGGGATTTTGCAAAGTGAAAATGGAGGTTTTGGAAAAGGATGTGCTCTGGATAGACTTGTGGGACCTGCTTCTGTCATTACTTGCTTTGGGGCTTCCAGGCTGGAGTCTGGCTTTTTTGTAGGGGAAGTGGAGCAGTAATAATAGCATATGGTAGAGCTGCTGTGAGGCTTAACTAGTATCTGTGGATTTGTTCTTGTCTTCCTCGGGACTTGATATTCTCATTCTCTCAAAGATTTATATTCTCATTCTCTCTCTTCTCTCTCTTCTCTTCTCTTCTCTTCTCTTCTCTTCTCTTCTCTTCTCTTCTCTTCTCTTCTCTTCTCTTCTCTTCTCTTTTCTTCTCTCTCAATCTGCCAGTCTCCCAGCACTGAGATTACAAGCGTATGCTACCACTCTGACTTCCTTCCTTGCTTTCTTCCTTCCTTTTTCTTTCTGAGTGCTAGGGAATCAGACTTAAGCTCCCATCTTTGCACAGCGAGCACTCTGTGAACTGACCTTATTTCTCAGCCCTCTTTTAATTTTTCACAGTTTTTCTTTATCCACATTTTTATTCTTCTTTCATATATTACATCCCAACTACAGTTTCCTGTCCCCCATCTCCAGCTCCCTGCTGCATACCTCCCCTCTCCCCCAGATGCACTCTTCCTCCCCTCAGAGAAGAGCAGGACTCCCAGGACATCAACCAAACACAGCATAACAAACTGCAGTGAGACCAGGCACATACCCTCACATCAAAGCTGGACAAGGCAACGCAGTAGGAGAAGGGTCACACAAGTGGGCAGGAGAGCCAGGGACAGCCCCTGGGTCATGAATTCTATTAGGCTCTGGTTCCAGCATACTCTGCAGGCAGGACAATCTGTAGGTTGGAGGTTTTTTTTCTTTATTCATGAGCTCTTTGAGAGATGTCTCTCTTGTCTGCTTGCCATTTTATCTATATGGGCCAAGATGGACTTTCTGCAGAACAAACAGTCCCAGCATGAAGCAAGGGTCATGCCTCACACCTGCTCCATTTAGTGTTGATTCAGTGCTCACACCAGCTAGTCTGTACTAAGACCCAGCGAGTTGGACAGCCATAACTGTTGCCCTGGTTGTCCTGGCAAAAGTGGGAAGAGGAGCATAATAAATTGTGCACTGAATCTTAAATATTCTTCCCAAAACCAACACTCACATCCATGACCACACTTCCAAGTAGTGTGGTCGTATAATTACCCCTGAGTCCAAAGGGAGAACAGAGAATCCAGAAGTCACATAATGACTTATTCTGTACTAGATACAGCACAGACCATTCACTCTTTTCTCTGTGCTGCCCAGCTCTTCCTCCACTTACCCTTGGCCCCTTTCTGAAGTGTACATCTTGACCGACTCATGAATCCTCTACTTAATGGCATCCAGACTCCAGTTTAGCTGGACACCAGCAAGGAGACAGGAAATGAGCTGCTTGCTCCTGGGGGCAGAGTCAGGTGGGGACAGGGTATAGAAGATTCTCTCTCTCTCTCTCTCTCTCTCTCTCTCTCTCTCTCTTTCTCTCTCTCTCTCTCTCTCTGAACTTCCAGCTTTCCTCTGTTAGATAGATAGGATTGGAATGCTATGTCAGGGCTATTGAGAAAATCCAAAGTGTAAATGAATATACCACGCCATAAAGAAGTATGAGTAGCACACGCATACACGCTCCTGAAAAACAGTGCAGTCACAACTGGGTGCTTCTGCTATGGAAAGTGGAGTTTTCTAGACATTTATTACACTAGTTGAGCTCAGTACTTTATTTAAGAAAAAAAAAAGATGGTTTGTTGTGAAGATCCAGAGAAACTTTGAGTGAGCGTGTAAAGAGGAAATAGCATCTCAAGTGAATGTGTATCATTGACATAGGATCCACCATGTCAGGGACTAATGCCTCAGATCCAGCAAGTGGCAAAACCTTCCCTAGGTGAGGCTCAGAAGGATAGAAAAACCTTCCTCTGGTCTGAGTGCAAATGTTGACAGAGTGTGCAAGCATGAACATTTACAAATAATTGACCAGTGTGTACAAATACCAGCAACTGCAGCTTTCCCCTCCTGGTGTTTATAGCCTGATTGCCTGCCTCCAGAGACCTCCTACCAAGACTAGCTGTGCTGTGTGCATATAATCAACATGCAGTATGGGATTGTTGCACAGTCGGTGCTACTACATCAGAGTGCACAACAGCCCACCTGGCAGCTGTGTGTGTGTGTATGTGTGTGTGTGTGTGTGTGTCTGTCTGTCTGTGCGTCTGTGTGTCTATCCTTTTATTCCCTCACAGATCCTAGTCAGGTCAGAGTGCCAAGCCATGCAGGATGCAGCCTTTCTGTTGTGTTTAGACAAGGGGATGCGATTCTCTTCAGCCATCTTTTAAAGAAAATGGTTCTTTATTCTTAAGTCTTTCATACACACACACACACACACATATATATATATACATTGAAATATGATCCTATCCCCCCCATTTCTCCCCCTCCATCTCCCCCTTAACAGGCCCCCCCAGCTTCAGATTTTCTTTAACACAGCCCACTAAGTCTAGTTACTGCTGCCTATTTGTCTACAGTACAGGTATGGAGCCATTCGCTGGCGTGTGAGAAACCTACCAGTTGCCACACACTCAAAAAGAATGATTCTCCTTGCAAATAGCTGTTTAGTAAGAGGTGGGGCCTGAAGAGAACATCCCCTACCTATGTCCTAAGTCTGGCTGGCTTGACCCTGTGCAAGTAACTGCAGCTGCTGTGTGGCCATGATTGTGATGAGCATGTCGTGTCCGGATGACAGCACTTAGCAGCACTTCTTCCCGGTGTGGTGTCTGGCTCTCACATTCCCCCTGCCTCCTCTCCACGATGTTCCCTGAGCCTTGTGTGGGGATGCACTTGTCAGTCATTGTGTTTCCCATATCTACTGGAATTTCCTATACCTTTTATTGTTAACCAATTTAGCTTAAAGGAGTTCGATAGATGATAACTAAGGGGTGATGAAGGGTCAAGAAAGCGTTCTGAGAAGAGAGGAGACATGGGTGTGTACAGATACTCAGTGTTAGAGGTGGGTGGAATAGAAAATGGCAAATACTCAAACTGAGGGAAAGGAGCCAGGTCAGAGTCTAGGTGGGAGATCTTAAGATCTGGAGCACGGGTAAAGGGGTCAGATGGCAGAAGCTTTAACTTCCTGAGTACAGGAAAAACAGGGAGAAAGGGATTTGGTTAGCTATAAAATGGCTGGGCTTACAACCTGGCACATGTTGGTTCTGGTGGTGTAGGATAGGATCCAAGCTAAGACAGAGATGGAAAACTGGAGATGTTGAGGCTTTGACATATTAGCTAGACACAGGAGAGAGGAACAGAGATGGACACCACCAGGGATTCCAATCAGATGCACTTCTAATGCCGCCAACAGTGGCTGGGTGATGATTTTCTTCCCTCCTAACCTACAGGTAGAAGAAAATCACATAGAAGAAGGTTTAAGCTTGCAAGGCAGCTACTGACAAAATATAAACAAGTAGAGGACAGAGCATGGGAAACCAGAGTGGAGAGATAGCACGGGAGAACTGAGAGCTGACCGTGAACTAACCTTATCCTTAAACAGTAGCAAAATGAGATAGACTGGGCCACAGCTAATGATAAAGCCTCTAAAGTACAATGTGACCTCCACAAATGTCAACACTTTCGATACAGTGTTACTTTTGTGATCAGGTTATTTGTTAGGTAACAATTGTCTTGCCATTGTGAGGACAGCTAGTCTATGTTTCTGCTTTCTCTGATCTTGAACATAATCCACTGAGAATTTTCAGAGTGCTGGGCTTGGACTACGGAAGAGAGTGAGTAGCTGATACAGCCAGTATCTGCCTCAGCTAGTACCTTGTACCAGGACATTCCTGCAGCCCTTGACCAGGTGTCCAGTCTTAGTCCAATCAACTGATGCCTGGATGATAGGTTCACAAGGCAGAGGTACGCTTAATGCATAAGGGTCCTCTCAGAAAGATCTAAGGTTTTCCACAGTACCTTCTAGATGGAATAACATGACAGGCATCACTTTTCTCATAAAATTTGAAGAACACTTCTCTTGCTCTTCATAATAGGTCTCTATCCATTTCTTCAAGTTTTAACTTCTTTCCAACTTACATAGCTGGACACCATCCAAAAAATCTCCCATGAAAAGCACCTAGTTCTAAAAGTCTCATATATAATGTTTGCTTAGAATTTGCTACCCCCTTACACACATATATACAGCCATATGCACATTTATGAAGCTCACATGTTCTGGTATTTTTAAACCCCTGGCTTCCATTTTAAGGAAAAAATAAATTATTTTCTACATATAACTTTGTTCCTGGCATGCATGCACTAACCATGGAATCTTCCAAAGTGTGATAAAAAATGAGTGGTTTCAGTTTCAAAGTGAGATTTTTCACCACTTAATATAAAGCCATTCTGGCACTGCCTAGCAGGTTCTATTATCTGGAGCAGGGTTTTTCTTTGAGGGACCAGAGAGTAAACATTTTAGGTTTTATAGTCTATACTCCCAACCAGTATCTATCACAGCCTCTCCACTCTCTCTACATAGCCATAGACAGTCCATAAATGAGTGGTCCTGGCTGTGTGCCAGTAAAACTTTATTTACAAAAATAGGCCGGAGGCTGGACTTGGCCAGCAGACCATAGTTTGACAACTCCCCGTCTAGGGGATAATTATTTATGGCTTTGGCTACTTGGCAGAGTAAGAATGAATCTCACAATGATGATGCTTTTTCCTAACAGATGGCAAAGAATTTTGAGGTTCTATTGACTCTTTTATGTGAATTAAGTTATACAGTGATAAATAATTGAAGGTCACCAGATTATACAAGTGTGGACTCCCGCAGTGTTTAGTCTGTGTGGCCATATGCAGTAGCCCCGAGTAGATATCACGTGGTTTTCCTTCAGTTCCAACTTGAGAGCAGGTTAAGAAAAAGGAGTGAGCCTTGCGTTTCACCTGACAAGGTTTCCTCGCCCTTCTGATTGGCTTGGATGTCACAGCAACAGCCTCAAACGCATCCATAAATCAAATGGCTTTGCTTGCACGGAGTTTATGGTCTAGAAAGGTATATTCATTTCTTAAGGTTGCCCAAACAAAATCCTAGAGATTGAACAAAAATGGATTGTCATAAAGCTCTAGGGACTAGAAGTGTGAGTCTGGAGTCACAAGACAAGCAGGGCCTCTCTGGGACAAGTGGGTGAAAGCTTCCTTGCTTCTGTCTATCCCCTGGAGGTTACCTGAGCTCCTTAGTGCTTCTTGACTTATAACTGCAGCTTGCTGTATCTGCCTCCATTGTCCCATGTCCCTGTTTCTAAGGATACCAGGCAATATTGGATTAAGTATCCACTCTTCTCTTGTATGACCTCATCTGAACTAATTACATCTGCAAAGATACTGTGTCCTTATAAGGTCATGTTCTGTGGTCCTGGGAATCAGGGCTTCAGTATCTTTTTTGGTGAGACACAATTCAGTCCATTACATAACAGGGGCAAATGTGAAAAAGTGTAACAGCTAAGACAGAAATCTGTGCAAGGGACAGAGTGAAGGCCAGGGCAGAAGGACTAAATTGTACTTGTGAGGTTCTGTCGATGAGGCAATGCTTGAGTAGACTTTGGACAGGGATGTAGAATATTTGCCAGGCACAAAGGGGTCTTTTGAATGAGGCATGAAAATGGAAGAGCGCCCCCTTCAGGTCTAGCCATCAAGGCAATAGTGTGGCACAGCCTGTTCCATCACATTCTCACTGGAAAGGTGCTTTAGTCCTGTCTTCCACAGAAATTAAATGTCTGCGAAGATGCCTCCATGGACAAAGTATTTCTAGCACGAGCATGAAGACCTGAGTTTGAATAGCCAGAACTCACATAAAGCCAAGCATAGTAGCATGTCTAAAATCCCCATGCTGCTACAGTGAGGTGGGAGGCAGAGACAGGAGAAGTCCGGGAAGCTCTTGAGCCAGCTAGCCTGGTACACAGCAGTGAACAGCAAAGAGACTCTGTTTCACACACAGCAGACAGGGCAGACATCCGCCTGAGGTCATTCTCTAGTCTTCATACACATGCCATACTCATACACACGAACATGTGCATGCTTAAATAAATAAATAAATAAATAAATGATCTTAAACACCGTGGCTGATTGATATATTTGGGACAGTTTGAGGAGCTCTGGCAAGTCACTAGGGAAAAGGGCAAATCAAACCAGAAGGCCGGAGCTGGGTGTCACATCCAGGGACTTAACCCAAGCTACATTTGCAAGAAAAACACTTTTACAGTCAGTTTGCTTATTAGAATTATTACCTAAAGATGGCTTTAGTGGTGCTTTACATAAGATGGAGAAAGTGTCAGTTGTTTCAAAGAATAGATAAACACACAAAGGTAGCTTGAGGGAGTCTTGACATTAACTGTGACAAGGGACAGACCCTCCCCCAACCCATCACCCAGTCATGACTTAAGAGGTTGAGTAATGTTTCTGTCCAGGCTCTGTGTAATATGATTAAATGTGTTCTGTGTCGCTGTCCTGGTTTACAGATAAAAGCACAAAGGGTCAGAGAGGTTAAACACATGCTCTGGCACACACAGCTAGTGCTTTTTTTCAAAGATTATCTTTAAAAAATATGCACACATTTAACATATCAATGCATGAGTGTTTGGCCACATTTAACACAGCAGCTACTAGCATAAATAGTTATTCAATAATGGAAATTAAAATTCCGTTTCTGGATTGCATTGATCCAATTTAAGGGCTTAGTAGCTAAGGGTCAACACGGGAGATTTCCTTGAAGCACGAGATGACCATGTCTGAGTGCTGCCATATGTCTGCTTTGTATCTGAGATCGAAATGGTATAGTCGAGCATTTTCCAGCTATCCCTGGCAAAGGAGAAAGGACAGTGCTACCTGGAGCTTGTTGAAGGCGTGTTACCACTCTATAAAGGGTGGTCATACAATTCACTAAAGTGCAACTAAATCAAAAGAGCCCTCCCTGCAGCTCTGGTTCTGTGTTTTTTGCTGTAATCAGTTGTGCATTCCAGGAACATAGCCCCATCAATCTCATTAAATTAGCAATGTCAACTTAAATACCATGGACTCCATACAATGCTGTTCAAATTTGCTCTGGAAAATATTTGGTTTATAGGAACCATAAATGTTATGAGTTTGTTCTTGCTTTTATTTTTTTCCCCAGCTTAAGACAATATTATACTCAAATTAATTAATATGTAAGGGCTAGTAAAGAATTTTTTATTACATTCGTTTATTTATTTGCAGGCTGGGGGAGTATATACACATGCACCATGGCCTTTGTATAGAGATCAGAAGACAGCTTTGGGGAGTTAGTTTTCTGAGTCTTAGGGATCATTTCAGGTCTCAAGGCTTGGTGGCAAGCACCTTACACTGTGTCTCCTCCT
The DNA here is from genome assembly GCF_947179515.1 of Apodemus sylvaticus. NCBI lineage: Eukaryota > Metazoa > Chordata > Mammalia > Rodentia > Muridae > Apodemus > Apodemus sylvaticus. The sequence continues at coordinate 17,424,356 of NC_067481.1, forward strand.
GGTCCCAGAAAAGAGTTTTTATTTATCTTCAGAAGAGACTGTTAAGACCCCTTGAGGAACCCTCTACAACAGCTCTTAGGGAGACAGAGCCTGGACATGCCACCCATGACACTCACAGGCCCACCTAGCGTCTGTGGTGTCAGTGTCCTACAAAGTCTTATTAACCAGGACACCCCTGGCAAGAGGACATCATAACTCTACAACTCTGTTGTGACACACACAACTGCACAGCTGGCAGGGCTTCACACTGACGAGGCATTTTACTCCATAATTTTCTAATCACTCCCCTGTTTTAGAATTCAATTAGTGCAATCTGATCTATACTATTCATAAAAGCAGAATTTCCCACCACCATTTCTTAGCACTCAATTCTCGGAACATTTTGCAGAGAGCAAGTAGACCACAAAGCAAGATGTGTCCTCTTGGTTTTCTGGCACATTTTTCCTCTGTCTTAATCAGACCCACTGTTCTCAAGCACCACGCTGATGGGAAACGGGACTCGAGAGCATCATTTTCATATTACCACTTCACAACGCTTTACTGAAGACTTTCCTATCTTCTCACTTAATCTCCGACCTCCGGCTTTCCCCTTGAAATCAACAGATGAGTCTCACATTCATTCTCACCATAAATGAGAACTAGAGAGCAGGCTGGGGTATTTCTCCATGGTAAAGAGCTTGCTCAGCATGCATGACACACTGGGCTCCAGCTCCAGCAGTGAGGGAAAAAAAAAGTAGAACTAGAACCCACTCTAGGCTGGGCCCTCACATTCACCACGCCCCAGAGCAGCTGCCGGCTCCTGCTCATCTCACCACTGATTGAGCCTGTCAGGGGAGCCCATGCAGGCAGCTTCTAAGCCACTGGGGAAGTATGCTGTTATTTTTAGTGATATTACATATTACATTGAGACCCCTTATTTATGTTGTTGGTTTGCATTTACATCCCCCAGAACCTGACTGCATTTTTTTATTGCTTGTTTCCAAAAAGGGCTTGGTAAGAGTTCCCATTCTCTCCTGCAAAGTGAGACTACAGGAATGCAGGCTTCTGAAGTAGCTGACAAGAAAGTCACCAAGGCCTAGGAACAGGAAGGACAGCATAAATCGCAGGGAAAAATGAAGATGAAACAACCACTTAGTACTGTCTGAAATACCCCAAAGACTCACTAACTAATCCTAGGAAGGATTCTAAATACCTTCCTTTGTGCGCTAGAGAAGGTGTTCCTGACTTTGTGATAAAGCAATCTTTCACTGAGATTTTTACAAGTGTTGTTAATTATATATAACTGCCAAAGATCAATTATACTGAGCTAATAACTGTACTCACCATTTATTTGACTTGTCCTCTATGTTTCATATGATGCCAAACTATTTACATATATTACCATATTTATCTCTATAACCATTAGTGAAGGTAGGTAACATTATTTATGCTTTACAGATTTAAGAACAAATGATGAGCCTTGGGAATTAGCCTGAAGTCACAATAAAGTTTGGAATCAGTATTTGAACTCAGAACTGCTGAATTCCCAAGTCCAGACAGCCTTGCAGGCAAAATACAGTACACTAATTTTTTTGCTACTCTTCAATGTAAGTATTTTAAAATAGGGTCTTGCTATAGTGCTCAAGTTAGTCTCAAATTTGCAATCTTCCTGCCTCAGCTTCAAGAATACCCAAATTATAAGCATGTGCCACCACACCTAGCTTTCAACCTAAGCATTTTTAGGTTGACATCTCAATATCTACTTCAAATTCAGGAAGAACTATGGAAGCATTACCAGATTTAAGGGTGGTGTGCTGAGAATCGAATCCAGAGCCTCCAATGCTCGACACATGTTGTAGCGCTGAGCTACAGTGCCAGCCCTGAGATCGTGTGTAAGTTCTACCTCAGGGTGTTGGCAGCCCACGCACCCTTCATAGAGCTACCTGCTTTTCTGTTTTTACAAGGTTTAGCCCAATGTCCCCGTGTACGTTCATCTCCAGCCACAGAGAGAAGTGACGTCCTTTTCATCCCAAGGGGAGTTCCTAGCAGGGTTCTGTAAGGACAACTCCAGTTCTCTTCTGGGGTCACCTCTGTGTGAGTTTAGCCACCAACAGCAGAACACCCACCGGAATACCGCCTAAGACAGGAGTGGAAAAGGAATTGCCTGCGAAAAAATTCAAAGGGAATCTTTAGAGCCTGGATATTTCCCCTTCTGTCCTCTTGGTTTGCATCCTAATTTCTGTCAATAGAGCATTACTTCTGTTTAGGAAAAAAAAAAAAAAGTAAGTGAAATTTAGACCCTGGTTACCTTGAGGAGATCTGGGTGTTAAATAAGCTTCTGTAGTTAACTCTAAACTCGTCTTCTAGAGTGTAAGCAGCTCCCCTCTCACCATGCCTCCGCCTCCAGGCCCAGGGACAGATCCAGAAAGCTTGCTTACATATATGACTTCTCACTCAGTTCACTTCAGGGAAAATGTATTCCTCAGTAAGAAGTACTGACAGGCGCTATCATAGAATTATTTTATGGTCCAAAAGACATATTTTATAAAATTGATCTAACATGAAATCTGTGATATTTATTGTGAACTTGCCTAGTATAAAAAAGCCGTGGTTTGCAAACAATGTTTGTATGATTATAATTTATGAAGAAAAAGAGATGTTATATGTGAAAAGGGAAACTATGGACTGAACTGTGTCCCTTAAAATGATGAAGTCCTCGCTCCCAGTACGATGGATGGGATTTGAAGATGAAGGTTTAGAAGAGTCATGAGGATGGGGTCTTCATGATGAGGTTTGTAATTTCATAAGAAGAGATCAGTGGTAGAGCATGTGCTTGGCATGCTGGAGACCCTGTGTTCCATACTGGTCATGGAAAAGGAGGAGGAAGAGGAGGGGAAGAAGGAGGAGGAAGAGGAGGAAGAGGAGGAAGAGGAGGAAAAAGAGAAATAGGAGGAAAAGAAAGAGAAGGCAGAGGAAGATCAGGAATTGGAGGAAAGAGAAAAAGAAATAAAATAGAACAGGAAATGTGCTCTCCATGCTGTGTGTGGGCACAGTGAGAAGGCGCCTGTCCACAAGCCAGGAAGAGCGCCCTCCCGCAACCCAGCGCTGCTGCCTCAGTCTCCAGACAGTGAAGAGCTGCATTTCTCTTTGCTCAGACGTCCCATCTATGGCACTTTTGTTATGACAGCTCAAGCTGACTACATCACCATTCATTCAGAAATACCCATTTTCATACAAGAAGAACAACCCTGCAGTTACTGCATGAGTGTGTGTGTGTGTGTGTGTGTGTCCGTCCAGAGAACAAAATCTAGCATAACTTCTCTTTGGCAATGCCTTTAACTTAGAGGTGATAAAACTGCCTCATATATGCATATATGTATGTATGTATGTATGTATGTATAATGCAGGTTTTTTTCCAATAATTTAAATGGGGTTGTGGCCAAATAGAATTTGTGAAGTTTAACTCTTTTGACTTAAAATTTCAAAGAACCTATAATGCATAATAAATTAAAAGCTACATATCAGTATGTTCTCATAGCAAGATTTAGTATTCTATGGCAGAAGCACTGAGACAGAATGAATCTATGTAGGCAGTTGTTGATGCTGAGCAGTGAATATATCTCAGTTATTGTACCAGTCTCCATACTTTTTGTAGCTGCTTTAAAATATACATATGTTTATCTTCTGGAGAAGGGAAACTTAGTTTTATTCAATGGAGTGTCACTGGGTGTAACTGCCCACAGTTACATCAAATGGGTTACCTGGAAGGGAAGCTGGGGATGTTTGGGAAGGCAGCAAAAAGAGATGGAGACCAAGACAACATTGCTGTTCAAGGACTCAAAGTTTAATGAAGAACTCCAAATATATAGGCAGGGGAAAACCCTTTCCCCAAAGGCTGGAAGCTTCTCAGCAGAACTTGTTCAGTTGCTCTGCAGGTGGCTAGTGTTTCTCAGGAAACTGCAGGTCCTTGAAGAACAATGGGCTTCACCTTGGTCTGAGCACTCCACCCTAGGTAGAGGGGATTATGGCTTACTAGGAGTTCCTGCTCAAAGGCTGGGAGAGGAACTTCACATTGGTGGATGTTAAGTTCCTGCCAGGTGGCATGGCACCTCAATAAGATTCTCTACAACTGTGTATGCCCAACACACATTAGGGCAGGCCCCACACCCAGGAAGATGACCAACACAAAGAGGTCTTCATGATTTTAATGTGCTTTCTGTTACTGTTGCTGGTTTTCTTTTGTGTGTGTGTGTGTGTGTGTGTGTGTGTGAGAGAGAGAGAGAGAGAGAGAGAGAGAGAGAGAGAGAGAGAGATGAAGTTGAATGGGTAGGGAGATGGAGAAATCTGAGAGGCATGGGGGAGGGAAAATATGATCAAAATATACTGTACAAAAGTATTTATGAAAGTTTTAAAGTGAAAAAAAGAAAAACAGCCAAAAAATGCAAAATGTGAAATTGTAAAGTGCTGGCGTACAGCCAGACATATATACGCAAGCTGTGCCCACAGTAATGAGTGGACACATTCAGCTTGCAAAGTTAGGATTTTCTTTAGGTGTGTGTGATAGAAAAGAGCAACTTCCTGGCCTCCTTTTAAACCCTGTGCTCAGTGCGGCTGACTGGACTGAGAGAAAGCTGCAGACACTATTTTCACAGCTGTCTCATCAGTTTCCTGGGCTGAGGCAGAGTGGAGCACAGGGCTCAGATTTTGGGGATGTGGGTTTTGGGGCTCTGCTGTTTTAGTTTGAAGATAAGGGTATCTTCCCAAGCTAACCTTTTGGAGAAGAGATAATTCTCCAGAGTGGGAGGAAGTGGGGCTTTCGGGATGTCTTCGTGGACTTTTACAGAGTAGGCTGAGTTTAATGGTCCATGGAGAACCCTGCCAGCATTGTGGGGAAAATGATTTGGTATTCAATTATTTTCACTTGGGATCGTTCCCAAACAGGCAGAGTTGACTAGATAAAGGTTCTCTGTTTCACCCTCCCCTCCCCCACCCTATAATTCCCTGTACCCCAGGTGCAGCGAGCGGGCTTGCTTTGTTCAGGGGGGAGTAGGGCGTGCACTGGGTGATTAAGGAAAGCATCTTTTAGCACTTTTGGCCTATTGACGTCACAGCATGGATGCCTTCTCTTGGCTTTGGTGTGGAAATGAGAATTTCCACATTTCCAAGGGAGTGTCTCTTGCAGTTTGGCTACTAACCGGATAATCATATGGATTCTTTTTTTTTTTTTAATCATATGGATTCTTACCTCTCTGAACAATGTGGATTTCCCTGACAGAGCTGAGGGCTTTATAAGAAAAAAAATTTTTTTTTGCAGACTTTTCATTTTCCTCATAACCTAGTTTTAGACTAGAGGTGTGGGTGGTGAGCATCCAGGCCCTTCATGAGGCATTACACAATCTATTAAAGTTACACAGGGTGCAGAGAAGGGCCTATAACCCACTTTAAAAAAAGTGTTTCATAATATATATTCTGAAATGCTGGAAAATTCTTCAGGGCATGAACTTATCAATACTGTTTCTTGATGGAAGAGAAGTCTTGAAACAATGAAATACTCATTGCTCCTGTAGTTCAGAGGCCAGAAGGGGAAAGGTGGTGACAGGGATTGCCTGAGTTTAATAAACCCTTTGTCTTTGGGACTTGTCAATCACCAATGGTCCAAGGGTTTGGACCCCATGCCCAGAAAAAAAAAAATCGTCCAATTTTTGGAGGTTGCAGTTGACAATTTTTCACAACAGATTTCTTCAGAGAGTTTCATCAAAATAAAAGTGCACTTTATCTTTCTCTTTGCCCCCCCCCCCAGGATGTTTAAGGTAAATCTATCATCTATGCTCACACGTGGCCATGTAAACAGGTAGTTGGAAAAATGAGTCACAACGATCCTGGGTTTTCTTTCTTTCACTGGTTTCTTTAAAACAAACGTGTATTCGGAGAGAAGCCAGGTACCATTGCGGGTGCCTGCCAGCCCTGTGTCAAAACAAAGCCAAGGTTCTCACAGAACTCTCACAGACTTACACAAGAACATGAACACAAGATAGTGACAACAGGAAAGTGAACCAGAACAGATGAGCTCAAGGCACTGGCAAGACTGAGAAGGACACACAAGAGCTCCAGATATTGGATGAAACTCAAGAAAATTCATAACTCAGGGAGCGGTAACAAGAGGCTAGGATGGGAACACCCCAGCTTTATGTGTTAAAGAACGGAACAGCTAAAGATAGCAGACTGGGGAGAAAGGCCAGGAGAACAGAGAGGACCAGTCAGTCACCTCACCATCTAGAGGCTTGGAGGTCACTAAATGTGACAGAAAGGCATCCAACAATTCTAAGCAGAAGGGTTTTATTATCATCTTCGTAGTTTAAAATTTTACTCTAGGTGCTATGCAGGAGATGGCTTATATAAAGAGATGATAGTTGTAATTGTACTGAGAAGTGACAGCAGCTTGCCCAAGGGTCGGGTGGAGAGAGCAGGCTTTTAGGCTAGTCTATAGGTCGGTGGTGCCTGTTAATTTACAAATAATTAAAAATGACTTGCTGGTCCAGTCTTGTTCACCGAAAACTGTTTCGTCCCCCCTTTCCCCACCCTTCTTGAGACAGGGTGCAGGCTGGGCTCAAACTTGCTATGTGGTCAAGGTTGAGGCCCCCTGCTTCTGTCTCCCTAGTCCTGGGATCGCAGGCCTCTGCCACCATGCCTGACTGTGCTCCTTTTTAAATGCTAGTATTCCCTGGGTTTTTACTCTGACCTTCTTTTCCCACTCATTTTCTCCCACGCATTTTATTTCCAACTCTTGTTGGTGAAGACTAAAATCTGTTTCTAGGCTGGGGTACAGCTTAGTTTGAAAGCACTTGCTTAGCATCCATGAGGTACGGTTTAGTCTTCAGCACCACACAGACATAGTAATAATAATAATAATAATAAAGTATTTGTTTTTCTGATGCTGTGATAAAACACCATGGAATATAACAACAGCAGTAATAATAATAATAATAACAATAACGATAATAAGTATTAGTTTGCTTTGCTATTGCTATGATAAAACACCATGAAGAGCAAACGTTCAGCTCACAAGTTATAATCCATCTCAAAGCACTTCAGTGTCAGCACACTAAAGCCAAACACACTGCCTTCACCTTAGACCTGCCCTTCCCCCTCCTGAATAGCTTACCCACTGGCCAAGCAGAAATACGGAAATCTTTGTCTGCCCAACAGGTACAGAGTGTCCAGTTCTCCCTCCCTTGGTCAAAGGGGAGCTTGGCCAAGCATGGAAATGGTGAGCTATTAACCAGCATGTCCTTTAGGAAGAGCAGAACTTCAATAATTAGACCAGAACCATGATACTAAAGGTGCCTAAGAGTGCCTCTCAAGCATGCTGAACAAGGGTGTTTTCTCGGGCACTACGGGAGAATAAAACAAACCCTGGGGTCAATAAACCCCAAACTGGGGGGCTATGGACTCATTGTGTTTGCCCCACATTCCTGCTCAAGCTCCAAACTTTTGAAAATGGGTAAGTGGCTAAGGGTGATGGCACCTACCTGTAATCCCAACATAGGGAAACTGAGGCAGGGGGCACTAGAGGTTAGTGCCAACCAGACTATATAACAAGACTTTGTTTCAGACTTATAAATGGAAACAATTAAAGCTAAACATGGTCTTAAAAAGTAAGATCCCAGCTGGGCAGTGGTGGTACACATCTTTAATCCCAGCACTTGGGAGGCAGAGGCAGGCGAATTTCTGAGTTCAAGGCCAGCCTGGTCTACAAAGTGAGTTCCAGGACAGCCAGGGCTACACAGAGAAACCCTTTCTCGAAAAAGCAAAAAAAAAAAAAAAAAAAAAAAATTAATTAAAAAGTACGATCCCAATTTGATAGGACTGATGTCCTTTTAAGAGGAGAAAGGTCCATCCATGTCCCTACCAGTCATACTGGGTAAAAGGCCACATGAGGGGACACTGAGAGAAAGCAGCTACGTACAAACTAAGGAGGGAGGCCACCCCAGAAACCAATTCTGATGGAACCTTGACGAAAAACTTGTAATATCTATAAAATTGAGAATATAAATTTCTAGTATTTAAGCCATCAAGCCTGTATTATTTTGGTGTTTAACCCCTACATACCCGGGATGGTCTCCATCTTCCTGTCTTCTTGCCTTGGCCCGCTAAGTGTTGGAATTTCAGGTATGTGGCATGTAACTGACTTGGGCAGGAATGTAAATGTACACAAACCTTCACTCGTTCTTCTCACGGAGATGGTCCTTAGGATGACAGCCACCATCTTCCCATCAGCTAGCTCATTGTAATAGGTTTTCCTCTACCGCTGCCTGGACACTCGACCAATAGGAGCTTAACAGACCAAGCCTTTTTCTCTGCAACATTGATGTTGGGGAAGATCCTTCTTGGGAACAGAGGAGTATTTAAGCAGTGAAAGGGCTGGTAGGAGAACATGCAAATTACAAGACGTTTGCAAATCTCTGTGTGAACGATGCCTATGCTCTGACAGTGTTGGGCCCGAGGGCGGTCAGTTATGTGCTGGTGCCTCACTGGCTCAGAGAAATGAAAAGCTTTCTCAGTGTGCTCAAGTCAGTATCTTCAAGGACCCACTCTGTGTCACTCTTACCTTGGGAAGGCCTTGTTTTAATTACTTTTCTATTCTTGTATTAAACACTATGACCAAGGCAACTTAGAGAAGAAAGGCTATTTTAGGCTTATACTTCTTGAGTATTAAGTATCTATGACCACTGTGGCAGTGAACTATGGCCGGAGGTAGCTATGGCAGCAGCAACAGCTGATAGCTCACATCTGGAACCAGAAACAGGAAGAAAGAACAAACTTCGGATGGCAGGAGGCCTTTAAACCTCAAAGGCCACCCACAGCCAACACTTCCTCCACCAAGGCCACACCTCCTAAGCCTCCCCACACTGGCACCATGGGGTGGGGGGCGGGTAGGCAAGTATTCAAAGGCATGGGAATGTGGGGAACATTTTCTTCAGACCACAACTGGCCCCTGTTTCGGATCCCTCAATTAAAGGATACTTCATATTAGAGACTAGAGATACATGCAAAGATAACTCACTCAAGAATACACGGTGCCTCGTGCCATAGGTCACAATGGTTCAGCATGACTAGCACATCTAAACAAACATCCTGGGACTAATACACATAGGTTCTGGGAAAGTACTTCCTTACAGTAGGTCCTCAAAACTAAAGGTGGCTAAGTCAGAATACCATAGAGATCTGCAGACTGAGAGATTACAGAAGAAGACATCGAATGGACAAACGTATCCCATAAACTATCCTTTGAAGAGGTGACCTCTTTTTTCTTTACCTTTGTCTGACAGTCTAAATTCTAAAGTCACGCTTCAATGATTAAGGTATTAATCCCTAGAGTCAGCTATTCCAAAAGGAACAATAGAAACATCAGCCATAGACCTTCATATTTACAGAATCCAGACCATCTGGTGACCTCCAGAGAACATCAGAATGCTCATCAAAGAAATGGACCATTGCGGGGATAATGATTATCGTAGTGCCCACCCACACATCCTTCAATTTCCCTTAAAAGCTTTCACTTGTTCATGAAAATGGTTCTTAGGACGACAGCCACCATCTTCCCACAGCCCGGCCACTGGACCAGTTGGCTTCCAGTGGGAGCAGAGCAGACCAAGCATTTCTCTCAGCAACACTGATGTTGGGGAAGATCCTTCTTGGGAAACACAGGAGTATTTGAGCAATGAAAGGAGTAGGTAGGATAAAATGCAAATTACAGAAGCTGTCAATCAGCAAGCAGTCTTAGTAGGAACACTATAGCTTGTAGCAGAAGTACACTCTTCCATTAGAACCCAGGGTCCATTTTTTTTGCATCTCCTGATTATTCTTTCAATTTATGATTCTGAGAGTATTCATGAAAGAGCATGATATTAAATAATTTGTACTATATTTGTGCACAGGTAGATATACATATGGCAAATAAAGTGATACCAAAACTTAAATTTACCAACTACCAGATGCAGAATAGGACTGGAATCCTCTTATTTGTATATACTGTTTAGAATTTAAGTTCTCACAAATTAAAATTTTAGCTTTGAATCATTTTTTATTTCTGAAAGTAGAGTCCTAATTCATCTCTGGTCTTTATGTTGTTGTTGTTGTTGCCTGAGATAGAGTCATATGTAGCCCAGGCTGGTTTCCCTCTCCTTGTGTGGCTGAAGATGATCCTGAGCCTTTGATTCTCAAGCTTTAACTTCCTGGAGCTGGAGTTTGGTTCCTGTGCCAAGAAAAAAAAGTTCTCAACAACACTGGGGACTGAACCCAGGGACTTGTGCATAGGGAGCTGCCTGTCCCTAGCCCCCTTGTGATTTCTGACATTGTGGTAGTTTGTATATGCTTGGCCCAGGGAGTGGCACTGTTTGGAGGTGTGTCCTTCTTGGGGTAGCTGCCTGGAAGCCAGTCTTCTCCAAGTGGCCTTCAGATGAAGATGTAGAACTCTCAGCTCTGCCTGCACCATGCCTGCCTGGGTGCTGCCAGGCTCCGCCTTAATGATAATGGACTGAACCTCTGAACCTGTAAGCCAGCCCCAATTAAATGCTGTCCTTTTAAGAGTTGCCCTTGTCATGGTGTCTGTTCATAGCAATATAACTCTTTATTTTTTTTTTTATTTTTTGAGATAAGTCTTGTCATATAGCTCAGGTTGGCCTGGAAATCACACAGCCTGTATTGAGGTCACAGACATGTGCTCCCATGTATTTTGCCTTTTAATTACAACTTAGAGTTTTGATTCACCTAGTAGAAAATTACATATATGTATAATAATATTCATGTTTACTTTAAATTTGTTTTACTTTGTTATTGAAAATATATCCACATTTTGTGTAATTCTCAGGCAGTAATTTTACTTTTGATACTTTGTTACTGGCAATTAAACATACATTATGTGAAAGTGTAGATTCTAATAAAGGGTTTGTCAATATGAAGACAAGAAAAATAAACTGTAAAATAAACATAGAATAGCTCTTAAATTATGTGTCACTTTCGCTATTCATCTAGGCACCCCAGGTCTGCTAACACAGCACCCAGACACTCACAACGATAATTAAATTGTCTTCAATATTTTGTCATCTTTTAATTATACAAAACCATAGCTTCATACAAATTTTTTTAAACCTCCTATGAAGGAAAGCTGATCAGGCTAAGAGTACAAAGGCGTTCTCATTTCACTGATTATTAGCTTCCCTGACAGTGTTTAAATGTTTAGGCAAATGGTGCGTGAGGCTTTATTGCCCCAAGCCCACTAAATGAAGAAGAAGCCTATGAGACAGAGACTCAGCCCCCGGCCTTAGGGAGCTTCCATTCTGCTGGCATGGACACATATATCAGGGTGGGGTCCAAACCAAGGAGGGCTTCCTGGAGGAAACTTTGGGCTAACAACTGTAGGAGAGTGGGGATTAATCAGGTCAAGGAAGGGAGGAGCTAACATAGGACAGGGGTTAATGTAAGTCCCAGATAAAAGAAACAGCATAAGGTGGGGTAACAGAGCTTTTTCTAGAGGGCCAGATAGTATGTAGGGCTTTGTAGGACACTGTGTTCACGTTTCTCATCCCTCCTGTTGTAACACAAAAGCAGCCACAACCAGTACATAAATAAGAGGGAGTGGCTGCAATCCCTAAAGAAGCAATAGGCTCCGGGTCATCGTTTGCAGTTACCTTGGTACATGAGGAGGCCAGAGCTGAGAGAAAGCTTCCTCCAGGGGCTTATACTCAGCTAACACAGCTGGTGCACAGGGGACAAGTGAAAGCAGAGAGGCGTGTGTCTGAAGAACTCAGAGCATGACTTCAAGACACTTCATGCTAGAGACCTGCAATCCCAACTACTCGAGACACAGAGGCAGGAGGTCACAAGTTCAAGACTAGCTTGGACTACTTAGTGACCTCCTGTCTCAACATTATACATAGATCTGGGAAGATAGTTCCTTCAGTGTGGTGCTGTCTTGCAAGCACAAGGACCTCTATTTTACATGCACTCTAAGAAAGGTCTGCAATGGTGGCCCTGCTTATAATCCTAGAGTTGGGGGAGGCAGACGAATAGATCCCTGGGCCTTGCTGGCCAAGCAGTCTGATCTAATCAGTCAGTTCTAGACCACCGAGAGACCTCTATCTCATAAACAAAACATGGACAGCAACTAAGGAATGACACCTGAGGTTCTCTTCTGGACACACATACGTACACATGAGCACATACACCTTCATATACACAGATAGACTGAGATATATAGACAGTAGAAAGGAGGCTGGGATATGGCCCATTTGCCTGAGAGACACAGGGGCTTATTACAGTGGGCATCCTAACTAGGCCAGAAGTGGGCAGAGGGAAAAGGGTGGATGGTATGGAATGTCTTAGTTAGGGTTTTACTGCTGTGAACAGACACCTGACCAAGGCAAATCTTATTTAAAAAAACAAAAACAAAGACGCTTAATTGGGACTGGCTTACAGGTTCAGAGATTCAGTCCAGTTCCATCAAGTTTGGAGCATGGCAGCATCCAGGCAGGCATGGTTCAGGAAGAGCTGAGAGTTCTGCATCTTCATCTGAAGGCTGATGGCAGAATACTGACTCCCAGGCAGCTAGGATGAGGGTTTTATAGCCCACATCCACAGTGACACACACACTCCAACAAGGCCACACCTTCTGATAGTGCCACTCCCAGGGCGGAGCATATTCAAACCCTCTCAGAGAGCTAGCCAGTGAGTGGAGGTGGGGGGCAGCAGAGGGAAGGAAGGTCGCAAGGCTGACTTCCAGAGTCACGGCTGCAAGATGCTGGCTGGTGGGAGGTGGAAAACTTGGGGAAATAGATGTAAGGTGAAGCTGAGCGCATTGATGGATCTATTCTCCAGCAGGCTTAGTTCAGTGCCTGCCTCTCACTCCCCTGGCTCTGTATGCACAGAGACTTGTCAGAGCTGGGCCTGGCAGGCCTATGGAAATACAGTCTATAAATACTGAGCAAGTCAGGGGAAGGAGGCATGCCGTGCTAAATGACAATCCCAGGGAATAATTACTATTGACAGGTTTTCCTCTCACCTATTGGTAGTGCAGACTTTAGCTACTCGGGCTCCCTTTTATTCACAACTAATTTAACAACAGCACAAGGGCCTGGTATCTGCTGCTGACAATAGCCAACTTGGTTAGGAAAGACAGCTTCATCAATTCAGTAAATCTGGCCACCCAGATGGATTGGCACTTCTGATGTCACGTGTTCCAGTGCGCAGGGTGTGTTGCTGGCTCAGAGTTGGGATGGGGGTGTAGGTAGGGCAGGAGTGAGGATAGGGTGTGCCTATAGCTCCTCGCCCACTGCTGTATACTGTAATGTATGTGTGTATGTCTGTGTGTCTCTGTGTGTGTGTGTGTGTGCATGCGTATGCACTGTATACTGTACCCTGTGTAAATTGTGAGAGCCTTGGTGTAGAATAGTGAAGGCGTGTGCTAGCTTAGCTCTCCTGACACACAGCCTCGCCAGGCTTGGTTCATTGTGAACACTGCTCATCTGTCACGCCAGAACGAGGGTAACCTGGCATCGCAGAAACAATTTAGAGATTCTCCAGGTGTGAATTTATGGGCCTGTGGCATTTGCCATCAATCAGAACTACACTCCGTAGACTACCTGCCTTAGAATAAGTGCTGCTGGCTCTATCTGAGAGGCAATGGCCCCAGTGACACGGCAGGAAGCAGGCGCCTGTGGGTCTCTGAGGGCTGCAGCTGGAGTGGCGGAGACCTCCATCACTGAGCCTTGGGTGATGGCCTCTCAGATTCCCTCCTTGCTCCTTTGCCAGCCTCATCCAGCAGGCAGCCCAAGTGACCTTTTTAAAATGTAAATTGGACTGTGTCACTCCTTCATTTAAAAGCTTTTACCAGTTTCCCTGTGCATGTAGGAGAAACCCCAAATCTCTCACTGTGGAGGTCACGCATGGCCACTCTGCTCTGGTTCTTCTCATGCCCTCTCCCCTAGATCCAACCACAGTGCCTCCCAGTCCAGCCAGCATCCCAAGCGCCTCCTCGCTTCAGTGTCTCTACTGCTCTCTTTTTCTAGGAAGAAGTCCTCTGCACCCTCCATCCCTGACACAGCAGCTTAGCCTCATGGTTCAGGAAGCCATTTAAAACCTCCTACTCAGTGTGACAGTTTCTGATCACTCTAGGTAGGCAGGCTCTGTCACTCTCTTATTGCCACAAAACACCTCTTCCTCCTCTACTCCCTTTCTCCCCGCCTCTCTGCCCCCTCTGCTCCTTCCCTTATCCCCCTCTTCCTTTTCCTTTTCAATTATGTCTTAGTCAGGGTTTCTATTCCTGCACAAACATCATGACCAAGAAGCAAGTTGGGGAGGAAAGGGTTTGTGGAACTCACACTTCTGCATTGCTGTTCATCACAAAAGAAAGTCAGGACTGGAACTCAAGCAGGGTTGGAAGCAGGAGCTGAGGCAGAGGCCATGGAGAGATGTTCCTTACTGGCTTGCTTCCCCCGGCTTGCTCAGCCTGCTCTCTTATAGAACCCAAGAACACCAGCCCAAAGATGGTACCACCCACAAGGGGCCCTCCCCACTTGATCACTAATTGAGAAAATGCCCCTCAGCTGGATCTCATGGAGGCACTTCCCAACTGAAGCTCCTTTCTCTGTGATAACTCCAGCTTGTGTTAAGTTGACACACAAAACCAGCCAGTACAAATTATAAGGCAGCATAACTTAAAAGATTACAATTATTTATATGTTTATTTATGATCATCTTCTGTAAGTTTCATGGACTGTGTTTAGTTTATCCACTACTTGACTCCTAGCCTCCTAGCAGGAGGCTGACACACCTACAGTCTATAGGCATTTTTGGAGTAAGTGAACAGGCAGGTAAACAGAGTCTTATCCAGCTACTACATGCAGGCTGCATCCATTTATATGTATGCCTTATGTATGTGTATTATATGGATATGTGATCTCTATTCCAGTTACTTAGTGGGTTAAATTAATTTCTTTTCATCTCCTCTGATTCTGGATGTTCTTAGTCCAGGCAGTTTTCTTGGGCTATCTCATGGTTTATAGTCATGGCAGCTGAGGCTAGCCTCATCTGAAGGGGCAGCTGATGCTGCCTACCAATAGCGCACACACTTAGGCCGTCAACTGTAGCTCCTACACCTGGCCTCTCCACTGTCCTTGGATCATTCAGAATTTAGTAGCTAACTTTTAGCTGTAGTGTCCCCAGAGCCAGTGACTGTATCTCTGAGTCTCAGAGACTGCAAGGTTCCTTATGACCTGTCCTTAGAAGCCAGTGACATTTTAACTACATTCTATTCATCTTGAGTAACTCACAAGGCAACAGACTCACAAGAGAGAATTTTTACAAGAGATTAGCTGCTAATTCCTGCCCACTGGGGCCATCTTTGGACGATGACTACCTCGGTCCTTCAAGTTTTCTTGGGTTTTTTTGTTTTGTTTTGTTTTGTTTTAGTTTTTCAAGACAGGGTTTCTCTGTGTAGCACTGGCTCTTTTGGAACTCATTCTGTGGACCAGGCTGACTTCGAACTCAGAGATCCACTTGCCTCTGCCTCCTAAGTGCTGGAATCAAAGGGGCACACCATCACGCCCAGCCACAGAACCTCAGATCTTGGTTCTGTAGCTTTTCTTTGGGTGATATTCTTTTTGTTTCTCTTATGCTCTTGCCTAAACCTTCTAGTATTTGTGTCCTTTATTATAAGGACTCTTACTGGCAAAGGTGAAACAACCTTTCTTCAGTCTTCAGAGGCCTGAGATTAGTCATTCAGGGCCTGGTGACTCAGAGAAGCTTGTCTGCATTTGGAGGGGAGCTGGGACCGGAGAAACTGGGGTGGCAGCAGGGGCCATGCTGCAGCCCAGCATCCAAGAGCCTTGGTGCTCACCATTCATTACAGAGAGCGGGTGCTGACCCTGGCCGCCACTCACAGCACTGAAATCACCGGCTGTGAGAGCCAAGTCCAAGGAGAATTGAATTTGGGATAGTTTCAAGAGTAGAGCATGCCAGCCCTGTCTCATTCTGCCGTGTAGTGAGTGTTTTCATCCAAACGGGAACTGCTCTCCCTCTCCACCTCTCTCGCACCCCCTCCGCCCTTTCCAAATGTCCTTCCAGCTGCTATTTTCGATTTTGGCCTCCAGGCAAATGTTTCACTGTAGCAAAATTACTGTAAAATTCCTTCCTGTGCTCCTACAGATAATGGAGCTCTGACTCTACAGAACCCAGAACCATCCCCAAGAGAACCCCTGGAAACATACTGCTTCAAAAATGGCCCAAAGGCAATCCCCCAAAGATGGAGCAAGGGTGATACAACTATTGTGAAATATCTCTTATAGGGATGGGTCAAACAGTATGGCCGTTTTTAATAGCACTGGCTGAATTGAATTAAATCTAGATCCATTTTCGTGTGTGTATGTGTGTGTGTGTGTGTGTGTGTGTGTGTGTGTGTATGTGTGGTCAGTTTCAAAGCATTCAAAACAAGCAAGGTACAGAAAAATAGTATGAACTTTGCTGATGGGCCTGTAAATATATAAACCTAGGATATAAAAAGAATGTCGGTAAACAGCATATAAACAGTAAACCTCCTCCAAAAAAACCCTGCAAAACTGCAGCGAAAGCAACGTATTTGAAAACAATGAGTCATACGTCTTTTTCCTCCCTGTCTCTTCTCAGATGGACAGAGGGCACAAAGGAGAACTGACAGGAATATTGATGCCAGGGGTTTCCAGTCCAGGGCCATTTCTGCATAGCAGGCTGGATGAAGGTCTGAGTCAAGTTCAAGAAGTAGGCTCGAGGATGGGACTATAGTTCAGCGGTAGCGTGTTTGCCTCCTGTTAGGTTCTCCAGTCAGCCGGCAGCACTGGAACCAACAGTCACTAAAACCAGGCGAGGTTCACGAGACATGGGTTGGCAGTGGGGATCTTTAAATGAAACCCTGCTGGAGGTGCATGTGTGTGTGTGTGTGTGTGTGTGTGTGTGTGTGTATATATATACATATATATATGTTTTCTCTGTCTGTGTGTGTGTGTGTATGTGTGTGTTGCTTCCATCCCCTTCATGTTTCAGCTACAAGCATACATTTTTCTCTTTATATTCATTAGTTTGGAACTAAGAGTTCAGATGTTTGATTTATGGGCCTATTTTAAAGTTTTATTTCTAACTGTGTGTACATTTGTGTGACTGTGTGTAGTTATGTTCAGGCAAGTACAGGTACCCTTGGAGGTCAGAGAAGGTCATTCATGGAATCCCCCTGGAGCTGGAGTTAGAGAAGCCCAGTCTTGAACTGAACTTGGGTCTTCTGCAAATGCAGTGAGCACTCTTTTGTTGTTGGTAGTGGGGTTTTCATTTGTTTTGTTTTGTTTGAGACAGGCTTTCTCTGTGTACCTTTGGCCTACCTGGAACTTGCTCTGTAGACCAGGCTGGCCTCGAACTCAGAGATCTAGCTGCCTCTGCCTTCCTCGTGCTGGGATTAAAAGTATATATGCCACAATCACCCAGCTCATAGTGAGCACTCTTGACTGCTGAGCCCAGGCTAGGTCAGCCAAACCCTAACTAGCTCTTACCCACATGAACACCCTATGTCTGCTAGCTAAGCCCTGTGTTCAAGTGTTCCCACAGCTTCCAAGACAGCACCAGTCAGTGGGGACTGAGAATTCAAATAGGAGAGCCCCTGGGGAACATTTTCACATCCCCATAATTAACACCTCCATGTTTCAAGGACAGATCCTGAGACTTTATCTGAGGGAACCCATCTTGGTTAAACTCAAGGAAGTAAACTCTGAAGTAAGTATCAAGTGCAAATAGCTTATGGTGTGAAGGTATGAGAGAATGATCAATAAAGGGTGTGTGTCCTAGCCAGCCTCTACTGTGGAAAACTCAAACCTAACCTCATTAAAATGGCAAGTCTGAGAGCTGAGACAGAATACACAGGAGGGGAGCCCCATTTGATTGTTTGTTTGGTTTTGGTTTTTTGGATTTGGTTTTTTAGAGATAGGGTTTCTCTGTATAGCCCTGGCTGTTCTGGAACTCACTCTGTAGACCAGGCTGGCCTCGAACTCAGAAATCTGCCTGCCTCTGTCTCCCAGAGTTCTGGGATTACAGGTGTGTGCTACCACCGCCCGGCTGGGGAACTCGATTTAAAAGCACGGAGATGAGGTACTTCCTCATTCCCGCTGATCACTGGCCACTCAGGAGAATGGCACTCAGGCCCTTCTGGTCTGCCCCAGCAAGCAATAGCCAGAGAGTGCCTTGAGGCCAGACAATGGAGGTGTTGGCGGTGGAAAGTCTAGTATTCACACAGCAGAGGTAGTGAGGTGAAGAAATAGGGAGAGATCGCTGCAGCATCTGTCACACTCAGTTCAGGTGTCACCTCAGCTTTAGGGGACACAAAGGCCTGTCAGCAGATTAAACATAGACAGGCCAGGTCACGGGCCGACGGACCGTGTGCGCTCCGTCAGGAGTGGAGCACTCTTCGTGTCAGTTTTCCTGCATGTCCCTCTGTCCCTTTTCATTTCTCCACATCACATTTCGGGGAACCCACCCTAGCGGGGTGAGAAAAGGTGGCAACACCCATGATTGGTTCTACTGCAGCTGCCTAGTCTGATAATTCACGGCCTTCTGGTCCTTGGAGCAAGATCTGCATGCACGTGAAAACCTAGTCCTGCGATTTTAAACAGCCAGCGATACAGAGCTGACTCTGAACGACACAGCTATCCAGCGGGACCCAGCAGCTGCACCGTCACAGCACAGTCGCTGTAGACCGGGAAACCTAAGCACACAGGTCATCATCCTCCAGCTTTTCCCCAAAGCCCCCTTTCCAATAGAGGAAGGCAACCCACACACCCCAAGTCCAAAGTGGATTTCCTTGACTGCAAACATGGATTTACATGACTTACTACTGAGTATCTGTGTTTCCTAGACTGTCGAACAAAAGCACAGGTTCCTGCACTGCATCATTGTTATGGGGTTATCATTCATAATACCTTCATATCTCTGATCCCAAGGCTTCTGCAACAGGTTAGGCCAATCGTGGTACCTGTAGTGGTTTGAAAGAAAATGGCCTCCCTAGCGAGGCCTTCCTATGAGGAAGTGCGGCCTTGCAGTAGGTGTGGCTTTGTTGGAGGAGGTGCATGACCAGGGGCTCTGAGGTCTCAGAGGCTCAGGCAGAGGCCTAGTTGACTTAGTCTCTTTCCTGCTGCCTGCGAATCAAGATGCAGAACTCTCGGCCCCTGGTCCGGCACCAAGTCTGCCTGCGTGCTGCCATGCTTCTCGATGTGAGGATGAAGACTCAGCCTCTGCCTCTGCCTCTGCCTCTAAGCCAGCCCCAACTACACGGTTTCCTTTATAAGAGCTGCAGGGTCATGGCCTCTCTTCACAGTAATAGGAACCCTAACTAAGGCGGGATCAAACTGGTGCACATCTCAAGCAAAATCTTGTTAGAAGCTTTTTGGAAAATCAGTGTTAGTGTTTGGGGAGCTGGCTCAGTTGGTAAAGTACTTGCTACACAATTGTGAAGATTGGAGTTTGTATCCTCAAACCCCCCCCCCCCCCGCCCCCAAAAGCTGAATACACCAAGGAGTGTCTACAATCCCCATGCTGAGGGGGCGGAGCCTGGGGAATCCCAGAGCTCCATGTTTTGGCCAGTCTGGCCAAATCTGTGAGCTGCAGGTTCAGTGAGAGACCCTCTCAAAAAGCTCAGGTGAAGAAGCAATTGAGTCTTTACCTAATATTGGCCTCTAACCTACACACACACACACACTACAATAGATATATGAGCACAAAGAGAACGAAGCTATTTTCTTCTGTGCATCTGGAATTGTCAGTAGGCAACGGAAATGTAACTTGGAGAAACCCTACACGTGTCAAGGCCAAACAGGGCGGGGAGAGGCAGAGGGCCAGAGCCTGACAGCATTGAGACACCTTTAACCGGAAGCATCTGAAACTCTACAAGCTTCCCGCTTAGGCGAGCCCCTGTGTAAAACAGGCTGAGCGTGTATGCACATATGTATGTATGTATGCGGGGTGTGTGTGTGTGTGTAAGCTAGTTCACTTACAACTGAAAAACTCGTGACATGTTTAATCAAATAGACATTCCAGGAAACAGCAGCAACAATAACAACAGAACCTGCTTTGTTTATCCTGTGACTTTATATTTCCCCAGCACTATGCCAGAAGAACGTGTGGGACCAGGTTTACAATCAGTTTTTTCTTTCTTTTTCAGGCAGTGCCTCGTGTAGCCTAGGCTGGCCTCCAACTTACCGAACAGCCAAGGATGGCCTTGAATTCTTGATCCTCCTGCCTCCACGTCTCAAATGCTGAGATTACAGGCATGCAGTGATATCTCTGGCTTAGGCTCATGACTATTTCTGAGATGGTTTAACCATCTACCTTTGGCTGGTCTTCAGATCAGTTTTGGTTCAGGGTGTTTACTGTCATTCTCCCTCTGACTACTCTCCTACCAGCCCTTGTGTATCTTGGACCTTGTGCCCTCTAATTGATACATTTTATGTGCACAAACATTATTTTTTTTCCTCCCATGCCTACCCTCCCAAGAGGGAATAAAATAACCTTTAAATAATAAAATGCAGATGGACGTGATGACTCACACCTGCAATCCTAGCATTAAGGGGCTGAAGCAGAAAGAGGGAAAGAGAGAGTTCAAAGACATCCTGGACTTCTTAGAAGTTCCTAGCAAGCTTGGGCAAAACAAACAAAAACCAACCACCACCAACAAAGAGAGGTGGGGGAGACTCTGCATGATGTAAGTCACCGAGGAGAGACTTGGGATGTGTCTCTGGATCACACCCAGGCGGCATGCCATCAACAGAGCAGACTGCAGAACTCTGGGATGCGTGAGCTGTGTGTCTGGTTTCTAGGATCAGAGACGCAGGAGGACCCACCCCAGCACAATGTCTACAAAACATTCCCCTTGATTGACCACCTAGGATCTACTTGGCTCTATATTTTTGCAGATATGCTCAGAAAGAGTGGAAAAAGGGACCAGATTGGAGACCTTCAAGGGTGCGCCTGGTGCCTGAATCCTAGTCAAAAGCCCACAGCTAAGGAGGTCAACAGGCACTCAGAGGGAAATGTGTCATCGTTGTTTTGCTGTGACACATTGTCAAAGCACCTTCTAAAATAGTTACGTTTACACATAGGTTAGTGCCACCCTCAACCTCGGCCAGAGAAGGGTTCTTGGGCCGTGGGCAGCAGTCAGTATAGACACACAAAAGGCCATGTGCTAAGAAGAAGGGACGGATTCAAGCTCAGCCCTATGTTAGCCATCTAAATAAGCCCTACCTGACCCCAGGATGAGGGAGCACTCAGAAGAGGAATCTCAAAGAGCACATGAACCAAAGGATGGGGAGGAGTGTGCTATGCAGTGTTGTCTACTGATCATGACATGGCCCCTGGACTCAGGACTCTACAGCTGTGGGAACCTGCACAAGACCCTCACAAGACCAGGCAGATCAACCAGTCCAGTGCCCAACAGGCAGCACTAATTAGACTCCGTGGGTTATTAAGTAAAGGAAAGAAGGTGAGGACATAAAATAAAGACATGTTGGGGTGCTGGGGGGGGAAGGGGGGAGCTACAGTGGATACAATCAAGATACATTGTGTTACTTGTATAAAATTGTCCAAGTATAAGATATTTTGTCCCCGTAAGCCAAAAAGATAGAGGCAGGGAAGAAACTGAGAGTGAGGGAGAATGCAGACAGGGGCCTGGCAGAGCAGAGCCCAGTGTGAGATGAGGCGTGAGCAGATGTGTAGCAGGGCTGAGGGAGGCGGCTTAGGCAAAGAGCAGCTCCTGCAGGAAGTGAGAGTCTTGAGCCAGGCCCTGAAGGAAGCAATTGACAAATGTAAACTCTCCAGCTGGCCCGAGGGAGGAGGCTAGGCATCTGCTGGAGTTGTGTAACTCCAATGTGCTTTAACCTGTTTGTCTGCAGACTTGGGCCAACTCTAGAGCTCCAGAGCCCATGTCTGTATGTCTGCACAAACCCTTCCTTTTGGTCAAAAGAATGCAGTATGTTTGGCACTGGGTATACCCTGTGGATGATGTCATGTCTGTAGCTCAACGTCAGCTTAATGTCACCTGTCAAGAAAGAAAACAGAAAATAACAGTTGTTCTGGATTTATTTTACCTTCTGTTTCTAAGCTTCATTTTCAGGTTAAAACGTTTCATCTTGACTATGATTTTTTTGTTTTTTGTTTTTTTAATACAAAACTTCTTTGTATACAAAGTCATTTTATAAAAAGACTGGATCCTTGCCGTGAAAGATAGGACTCATCGGAATGCAATTTTTAGAAAATGTATTTGTATTTATGTGTGTGGGAGTGTGTCATCTATGTTTGCTTACACCATGTATGTGTGGGCTGCCCGCAGAGGCCGGAAGAGGGTCTCAGATCCCAGGAGTTGCCATGTGGGTGCTGGGAACTGAACTTGGGTCTTCTGGAAGAGGAGCCAGTGTTCTTAACCACCCAGTCCTCTCTCCAGCTCCTGGAAATGCAAATTCTTGTTGACATGTTTTGTTAATTGAAACAGAAGTTCTCTTTAAAAATAACAAAACCCAAACAAAATCTCCTCTTTGCTTTGCAAGCAGAAAGCAAAAGAGAGACATAATATTAGAGTTCGCAGATCGCTCTTTCTTTAACGAAGATATCAGCTGTAACTTGCTCCTTAGCCATAATGAAAACACATTTTGAAGTCCCTTGCTTATTCTGGCGAGATAAAAACAAGTTATAATGAAACCACTTCTGTCAAGACTAGCCGCTTTCTTCTTATCACCACTGTTAAAGGCAATCCAAGAAATACTATTTAAGGCTAATTTTTCTGCCCTTTTGAAGAGACTTTTGAAACCAAATAAAAAAGGGCTCAGACAATAAGCTGAATTGGAAGGGCCTCCTTGGCAGTCAGTGTCAAATTACGTTGTTCCTCTGTCTGTGGATAAAACAGAGAATCAGCCTCCTCAGGGCCGCCAACCCTCATGACAACCACTACAAAATTTAACAATAAACGAAGATGACAGCTGACTCCACCAGATTGGGAACACATCTGAACTTGCACAGAAAGACAGCTGGACTTGAGTTCATTTCCCTAGAGGCTGGGTGACAGCGATACCGAATGAAAACGGCGAGGGGCACACGCTTATTTCCAAGGCGTTTGTAGCCGAGCTTTGGTTCCAGTCTTCCCGCAGACCCCGAGATCAATTTTCACATCTCTTCACTAAATGGATGGGATGTGAAATTACTCCTATTGACAATAAGCATTCTCAAGGGCTCTGGTAATTGTGTAGCCCAGCGCAGCAGAAAAGAGGCACTAACAAAAGCACCTAGACAATTGGTTACCATCAATTTCCTCTGGTGCTGGCAGATGTGAGAGTAACTGCTGTTCTAAAAAAATATGAGGTCCTGGGCAAAGCCCGTGCCTTTCCCTTTAGTAGCAAACCCAGACAACAGAATCCAGGTCATAGGTGATTTCTTCTCTAGTGATTTCTGGAAAGTTTGTGACTCCAAATCTAGTCCTAAACAGAATTTATGGACGGGAAAGAAAAGCAAGGGCTATCCATGATTCTGG
Organism: Apodemus sylvaticus; assembly: GCF_947179515.1. Taxonomy (NCBI): domain Eukaryota; kingdom Metazoa; phylum Chordata; class Mammalia; order Rodentia; family Muridae; genus Apodemus; species Apodemus sylvaticus. Next base: position 17,447,916 of record NC_067481.1, read on the forward strand.
TAATTTCTTCATATCAATCCCCCTTCCCCCACCTTTCCACTCCTCCCATCTTTAATTCTGCCCCATTTGTGTGATGAGTGCCAGATGACCTTTTTGACAGTAGACCCGATGTGACAGCTCTATTTACATTTCCATCTTTAAAGATCTGACCTGTGAGGGACATTAGGGTCTGAGATGGCTAAGCCTTCTTAATGCTCTCTCTCTCTCTCTCTCTCTCTCTCTCTCTCTCTCTCTCTCTCTCTCTCTCTCGTACATGGCCTATATAACAGGGACAGAGACTGTGTAAGACAAAAGCAAGCACACAGTTGAGGTGAGCTAGGGCCCAGACAGAGAGCTGGGTGGAGGTTGTGCACATGTAACACTGCCTTGCAGAAACAAAAGATGACCCAGCATCAGGAAACCTCCCTTTCAGGGATATGCCCCGAGGCCAGCCTCCTCACTATTGTACAAATGATGCATCCGTTCTAAAAGATACCATCTAATTCAACCCAAAGCAAATCTAATAAAAAGCACTTTATGTGTTCATATAAATATATCCTAAATAGGAAGTTGCTATTTTGACAGCTTGACAATGAAAGTATAAGCAATGGGAGAATGATTTTGAGGCAGTACATTGAAAATTGGAATAAAAAAATATTACAAGATCAGGTTTGCCCTTTAGGAAATTCTGGGTCCATTTAGGATCTGAGCTGTCAAATAGTCACCAGAAAGGCACCTGTCTTTCATGCATTTTTACCTGTCCAAAGTCACAACATAAATAAATAAAAATGTCTGTTCTTGTTTGTTATAAAAAGAATTTCCTTTCTATAGTCCTAGAATAGCCAGATGGGAAAGGGCAGCCAGCACTTACATAGTATCACACAGGATATTAGGGGCTTGTTGGATGTAGGATGTCTCTCGTAAAAGTCTCACCTAAGTCGATGTTCACAGCATGGTGGAACTGCTGAATCCCAGGGGCCTGGGTCCTCAGTGTGGGCTCCTCCCTCCATAGGTGTGATGGCACACAGCTTTCTGGTTGCCAGAGAAATAAGATACTATAAAATTTACTTGATGGTTTTTATTAAAAGCATTTTACTTCAAGATTTATGTTTCTGATGCTAGTTTTATTTTACTTTTACAAATTAATGGTACCTATAACAGGTCTTAGGGTAGACTGACTCTATGCTGATCGTACCTGATATCCTAATATCAAATCTCCTTCCTGATTAAATATAAAAGAAGGTGTTGTTTGAGCCTCTTGGTCATGTTTTGCTTTGGTGTTTTGTTTTGTTGAGACAGGGTCTTGCTTGCTATAGCCAGTGGCTAGCGTAGACCCCACTATGGTAGCCAAGGCAGGATAGTTTTGAAGCTGAGTGTATGTGTGCGTGCATGTGTGTGCATGTGTCTGGTATTGGGTGTTTAAACTTAGGACTCTGTACACAGTAAACAAATGCTGTCTCACTGAGCATGAGCTCCATGAATTCTTTGTCATGTCTGTTATTTTCTTTTCTGTGTAGCCCTTCTGCATGTAGCTCATGCCTTATCTTTGGACTTGGGGACATCAAACAAATCAGACCTTAATTCTCCTGAAGAGACATGTTTGTTTTTACTTAACCATAAAGATAGACAATACCTGACAGTAGACACAGGCTGAGGAAGGGTTGGGAGAATTGGTAGACCTCACGGGCCCAGTAGATTATGCGGCATTACATAATTCAGGGCTGTCCCTAATGTTTGAGAACAATGCTATGGGAAGCAAACCTCTTTCCCTATAGAATGCTACTTGGAACACAGGAGGAGAACCCTTAGGTTAGTTTTGTTTGCTTGGCTGGGTTTGGAGAATGATCCCTCCACTTCTGTCTCCTGAGCGCTGGAACCACAGGTGTGCACCACCATGGCCTGTCAAAAACTCCGTTTTCCTTGCATTTCTCAAATCCATTTCTGCCGGCTTTCCTTCAGAAACCCATTTTGCCTTTAAGCTGTCTTATCTCTCTTAATTTGGTCTGATTTCTTTAGTTGCCTAGGATCTTTATGGAAGAATACTTCCTCAAATGGGTTCTATGAAATACTGTTTTGTTTTGTAAGAGTGTGCTTGCATGTGCTTGTGTGCCACTTGTGCACATGCCCGTCCCACAGTGCATGTATGAAGGTCGGAGTACAACTCTGTGGAGTTGGTTCTCTCCTTTCACCTTTACTTGAGTTCTGGGAACCAAGCTTAGGGCCTCAGGCATGGACAGCAAATGCCTTTACCTGCTGAGCCAACTCGCTGGCCCTGAAAGTGAGTAATTATAGAAAAATCCAGACAGATCTTGGCCTCCAGCTTCCTGCCTCATCTCTTTCCCTTTACACTCCACACTGGCACCATCTGCCATATTGTAATGCAGCCAGGCGGGCCCTGCTCAGAGCCAGCACAAGTCTATAAGGACTTCCAGGTTCCAAAGCGAAGAGTTAAGTAAGTCTCCTTTCTCCATAAAATATTCAGGGATTTTGCTATTACTATGAAAAATTGTCTGAGACACCTATTGATGTAAGGTCTCAGGGTCATCGCTCAAATGCTTCCTGAATTCTTCACCACGGGAGCAAAGAGTTTAATGTAAAAATTGGATGAACATTTGTGTCTTGTCTAACCTGCCACCTGTGGGTCACATGTGCTCAAGGCTAGTTATGAATACAACCCAACATAAAATTGTAAACTTACTTACACCATTATACGATCTCTGTGTGTGTGTGTGTATGTCTTTAAAAAAAAAAAAAAAAGCATGAACCTTGCAGATGACAACATCTTATCACACTGTGAAAAGGTTGGACGCCCCTGCAGGAAGGTTTCCTGGAAGTTCACATTCTCCTGCCAGTGCCACCACACAGAAATAAGACTGTTTCAAGCCAGGGATGGTGGCACCGGCTTGTAATTCTAGCACTCTGGAGAATGAGGCAAGAGGTTGATAAGATTTAGACCAGCCTTGACCCTTGACTACAGAATGAAACAGTATCTCAATAAATAGCTGGAGTGGTAGTGCTCACTTTATATCCCAGCACTCAGAGACAAAGACAGGCAGGTCTCTGTGAGTTCCAGGCCAGCTGAGACTACAAAGTGAGACCCTGTTTCAAAAATACACAAATTCAGATGCATAGGCAGCAGAGGATGGCCTTGTTGGACATCAAAGGGAGGAAAGGCCCTTGTTCCTGGAAAGGCTCGAAGCCGCAGTGTAGGGGAATAACAGGACAGGGAAGCGGTTGTGATGGCTTATGGGATTTTGGACGGGGCAGGAAAGGGGAAATCATTTGAAATGTAAATAAAGAATATATATGTTAAAAATAATAAAAATACACAAATTAACACAGTAATAAAGTAGAAGTTTGTTTTTTGTAGAATCAATAGAAAGGCACGCCCACTTGTTCTCTACCACTGATCCCACCACAGTTACCTGCTACCAGAGACAAAGAATCCCAAATCCACAGTCTCTAGACACAATTAGTTTCCAACCCAGTTGAGTGACTTCTTTTGAGTCTCTGTTCTATAGAAAGACACATGCTAAGCACTAATCAGGATATCCCCACAAAGTGTTATTGTCATTGATTCCAGTGGTTCTGATCCTTGCTTCTTGTTGATGAGTAAGCCCTGTTTCCACACTTCTTCTTCTCTCTTCTTTGCTACCAGTTCTTCCATTGTTTTCTGAATTCCTCTCCCCTCTGGATTGAAGAGGGGGAAGCCATCTGTGTACCTGTTAGATCATCACCTGTGCTAGGGTGAGACTTTTAGTGCAGAAATTGCTTGGGGTCACCCACAACTCCTGCTGGGTAATCTCCCACTCAGACTGATGTAAATTAAGCCCAACAGACTCACCGATTTACAAAAGTGGACCCAGGTGGAATCATTTTCTTGGTCTGTCACTGATGTAAATATGGGGTAAATTCATATTTGTTCAGATCTTACCAGGAAATGTTAACTCAACAAATATGTAGCCACAGCTGGTCAAATTGGTAGTTTGTGTGTGTGTGTGTGAGAGAGAGAGAGAGTGTGTGTGTGTGTGTGTGTGTGTTTGTGTGTGTTTGTGTGTGTGTGTGTTTGTGTGTGTGTGTGTGTGTTTGTGTGTGTGTGTGTGTGTGTGTGTGTGTGTGTCTGTGTGTGTGTGTAGGCCAATGGTCAAATCAGACATCAGTCCAGACACTGTCCATCTTGGTTTCTGAGACAGGGTCTCCTACTGACCTGGAACTCATCCATTACACTAGGCTGGCTGGCCAATGAGCCCCAGGGATCCGCCTGTCTACAGCTCTAGCTGGAATTATTTACTTATTGTTTGTTTTTTAGAGACAGAGTTTTACTGTGTAGCCTTGACTGGTCTGGGACTCTATGTAGACCAGATGGGTCTTGAACTCACAGAGGTCCTCCTGCCTTTGCTCTGGAGTGCTAGGATTAAAGCCATGTGCCTCCAGACCCAGCATGGTATTGTTATTATAAGGTTCTCTACAGGACGTCTAGGGACGGAACTCAGATCCTCAGGCCTATGTGGCAAGCCCTTCGCCAGCCCAGCCATCCCTCAGACCATTGTTTATCTCGCCTGCCCTGTTTCTAAAAGAAGTTTCAAGACTTCCCCTACTTTCAAACCAATGTATCCATTCATATCGAAACGCCTAGGCAGCAGACACAAAATTCCTGGGTTAGAAACAAAGAGCATTATTATTCATGGCACACCAGGTTGCACAGAGTGTGCCACTACATCAGTCCCCCTGACCCCAAAGTCTTACAGGAGCACCAAAGAGAGGTCCAGGTAGATACTATGCATACAGTAGGTGTTCATCAAAACCAAGGAGTCTTGAGCTCAGGGAAATCTACATTTTTATTATGAGCTGTAACCAAACATGTCAACCCTTTACACAGAGGGAGAAATTACGTCATTATACTCATTCAGCAGAAAAACCAACCTGCCTTTTGCTCCAGAAGGAAATTTAATCTCTATCTTCCAGTACGCCATTCTTCAACTGATAGTCTAGGACAAAGGCTAGCAGTGCCGTTGCTCACGAGATAAGCGGAGCTTGGGTGACCCACAGGGAATGTTCTCCTGGCGGCTTTTCTGTCATTGTTGGGCAACTTTGTATTTTGACATAATTCCAAACTTACAGAAAGTTTGTGGGGATCACATAAAGACTTCTTTAGAACCCCATTCTTGTCGGTTACATTCTGCTGCATGCCTCTCTCTATAGACATCCAAAAAACAGATACAAATGTAGAAGACAGACACATGTGCCAGATACAGACATAGCCAGATAGATCATTATACCTGAGAAACTATTATCTGAGAAGCTTGAAAGTAAGTTGAGAACATGATACTTTTCTACTGCTAACTAATTTTATCCTACTGTCCTAAAAACCAGGACATTCCATTATATAACTTCTGGGACTTTAGCAGAATCAGATAATTTAAACTTAGTTCACTATTACTAGTTAGTCAATAATTTATATTTAAATCCCACCCTTTCTCCTAATGGCTTCCTTTAGAGTTGTTTGAAGCCTGTTCCAGGCTCAGGTCTAGAATCGTGCAGTTTTCAGTTATGACATGGATTCACCCTGGGTCTTTGTCTTTCTTGTTCTTATCATGTTTTTAAACTCGAGGACAAGGCCAACTTGTGTTACTACAGCAACTTTAATCTTAGCAATCCAAGTAGAAGCAGGATGATCTCTGTAAGTTCAAGGGTAGCCTGGTCAGCATAGGAAGTTCTAGGCCAGCCAAGGTTATATAGTCAGACCCTGTCTCTTTAAAACATAATAATAAATTAAATAAATAAACTTGAGGATCAATTTTTTCACAATGTATCCCTCTAATTGGATTTGTCTAATATGTCCTCCTGATTAAAGTTAGGCTGAGGCACTAAAATAGTATTAAGTGTGATGGAGTATCACTTAATTTTGATGTTATCGAATGTGACTATTTGCTTGAGATGGTGTCTGCCCAGATTCTCCACAGTAGAGTTACTCTCCCCCACCTTGGTGCTTAAATATGTATTTGGGAAGATATTTTTAGATTATGTAAATATGCCCTTCCTATCTAAAGTTTACCCATGAGTTTTGGCATCCATTGATGATTTTCTAACTATATCACTCACCAATTGGGGTTGCTAGTAGTAACGGCAAAGATATCTCTTATGCACTAGCTTAAGTGTGTGTGTGTGTGTGTGTGTGTGTGAGAGAGAGAGAGAGAGAGAGAGAGAGAGAGAGATTCCTATTTTGGTGACTGGATTGTAACCTATCAACACTATTATTTAGTAGCTCTCTGACATTGCTCTAGGTTTAGTCTGAGTCCTTCCCAACATCTCATCTTCCAGGTCCATCTTGAGGCTTGCTTATGTCACCCTTAACCATCTTGTTTTTCAGTGCTTTCTTTTGGCAGGAAGTAGTATTTGTGACCAAGATCTTACTGCTTGATGTCCTCCTGCCATCGGAGTGATTTATGTCTTTACACTTTCATAGGAGGTAGAGAGAGAAATGCATACAGTCATGAGTTTGTGCTGCTATCATCTTTAATTGGGATTCCGAGGTGGCCCTGCAGGGCTCAGTCTCTCTATATGAAGTATACAGTGATAAAACTGGATCCTGTCATCCTGAATATGTTTACTCAATTGTGCTAATTCAGATTGAAAGAAAGAAAGAAAAGAGATTGGGAATTTCAAATACATCATCACTGGGAAAAATATGCTTACTAGAATTAAGATTGGTATTGCAAAGATAAATTTTGTATATACAGCACAAATCTTCACTATGCCATTCAATGTATTTTAACAAATACATGCGTCCAAAATAAGAGTTAGAGTATGTCCGGCATCATGGAAAGTTCTGCTGCTGTTCTCCCCATCCTGTCTTACTTTTGGTCTTCTACTTTTCTGATCCTGCCTCCCCCACACCCCTTAAGGTTCTATTAGATAAGTATGCCAACATTTAAAAACTACATTCTTGTATGGACATCTGAACTGGATCCAGTTCAGGGGTATTATGATCAAGGCATGTTTGGTTTTTCACAAGCAGATGCTTTCATGTCTCTTGGGTAAGAACGTATGGGTGGCATTGGAAGCCAAGGTCATAGACTAGTCTCTTTCTCTCTCTCTCTCTCTCTCTCTCTCTCTCTCTCTCTCTCTCTCTCTAAGACAGGGTTTCTCTGTACATCCCTGGCTGTCCTAGAATTCACTCTGTAGACCAGGCTAGTCTCAAACTCAGAGATCTGCCTGTCTCTTTCTCTTGAGTGTTAGCACTGAAAGCGTCCACCATCATGTCCAACTTAGACTGGTAACTTTAAATTGGTGAGGAACCACCCAACAGCTTTCCACAATGGTTACACTCTTCTACCCTCACACCCCTGACAATCTTGGGCCTTCAGTGGTTATGACATTGGCTGGCCTAATGTGTGATGTAAGAATGGCATTCAGAGCTGGACGGTGGTGGCACACGTTTTTAATCCCAGGGCTTGGGAGGCAGAGGCAGGCGGATTACTGAGTTCGAGGTATACAGAGTGAGTTCCAGGACAGCAAAGGCTACACAGAGAAACCCTGTCTCAAAAAACCAAAAGAAAAAAAAAAAGAATGGCATTCAGTACAGTGTTAATTTGTGGTCCCCTAGCTGTGTGCAAGTTTTTGTGTAGACATGTTCCCATGTCTTCTTGGTGTTACCTAGCAGTGGGATTGCTTGATCTGCGGGTAACTCTGTTTAATCATCTGAGGAACTTCAAGGTTATTTTCCAAAGAGTTGTGTCACTTACATTCACACAGAGTATGAGGGAGGGTTCCATGTTTTCCATATTGTCTTTGACACTATCTATCTATTTATCTATCTATCTTTCTATCTATCTATCTATTTTGGTGCTAGGAACTGAACCCAGACCCTTTATGCATACTAGCCAAGCATCCTCAGATCCAATGTTTGTCTTTTAAAATTGTAACCATCACCATGATAACTAAGAATATCATCTGTGTTAAAAATTCAGGAGACAGCAGGTGTTGGAGAGGGTGTGGAGAAAGAGGAACACTCCTCCACTGCTGGTGGGGTTGCAAATTGGTACAACCACTCTGGAAATCAGTCTGGCGGTTCCTCTGAAAACTGGGCACCTCACTTCCAGAAGATCCTGCTATACCACTCCTGGGAATATACCCAGAGGATTCCCCACCATGTAATAAGGATACATGCTCTACTATATTCATAGCAGCCCTATTTATAATTGCCAGATGCTGGAAAGAACCCAGGTATCCCTCAACAGAAGAGTGGATGCAAAAAATGTGGTATATCTACACAATGGAGTACTATTCAGCCATTAGAAACAATGAATTCATGAAATTCTTAGGCAAATGGATGGAGCTAGAGAACATCATACTAAGTGAGGTAACCCTGACTCAAAAGGTGAATCATGGTATGCACTCACTAATCAGTGGATATTAACCTAGAAAACTGGAATACCCAAAACATAATCCACACATCAAATGAGGTACAAGAAGAAAGGAAGAGTGGCCCCCTGTTCTGGAAAGACTCAGTGAAGCAGTATTCGGCAAAACCAGAACGGGGAAGTGGGAAGGGGTGGGTGGGAGGACAGGGGGAGAGAAGGGGGCTTATGGGACTTTCGGGGAGTGAGGGGCTAGAAAAGGGGAAATCATTTGAAATGTAAATAAAAAATATATCGAATAAAAAAATGTAAAAAAAGAGAAAATCATCTGTGATATTTGTTTATTCATAAAGATTTTTAGAGATTTTTTAAAAATTCAATCCTTGATATGCAGTCTAGGGTGGTCTTGAACTCAATATCCCCTTCTTTGCTTCCAGACCTAGGATTAAAGATGTGCCCCCAAAACATCCAGCTCTTCTGAGATGTTTAAATGGCAAATTTTAGTAGTAAAAAAGAAATACACACACACACACACACACAAAATGATGATGTTCAGAAGATGACCTTTATGTCTATGCTGAGAGAAAGACTTGCTAAAACATCCCCGTAACAATTTCTGGTGGCATGGTGTGAATTTGCATGTATTTGTGTGCACATATGTGTGACTGTTTTGTGTGTGCATTTGTGGGGTACATATGCAAATGCATCTGTACTGGCTAGTTTTGTATGTCAATTTGACACAGGCTGGAGTTATCACAGAGAAAGGAGCTTCAGTTGGGGAAGTGCCTCCATGAGATCCAGCTGTGGGGCATTTTCTCAATTAGTGATCAAGTGGTGAGGGCCCCTTGTGGGTGGTTCCACCTTTGGGCTGGTGCTCTTGGGTTCTATAAGAGAGCAGGCTAAGCAAGCCAGGGGAAGCAAGCCAGTAAGAAACATCCCTCCATGGCCTCTGCATCAGCTCCTGCTTCCTGACCTGCTTGAGTTCCAGTCCTGACCTCCTTTAGTGATGAACTGCAATGTGGAAGTGTAAGCTCAATAAACCCTTTCCTCCCCAACTTGCTTCTTGGTCATGACGTTTGTGCAGGAATAGAAACCCTGACTAAGACAGCATCCATGTGCATGTGTGTGCACATGTGCTTGCGCATGTGTGAACTTGTGTCTGGAGTGTGTACACAGTGAATGAATGAGAGGGCGGGCACACCCAGATCCTGCAGCTTTAAAAAACAAGCGAACAAGGAGGCAGGCTCACCAACTTGGAGTGAAAACTGTCTTTAAACATAAAGACACAAAAGTAACAGGAATGGAGAGAAATACCCAGCGTAGAGTTAGGCAGGCCAATGTTTGGGTCTGGCTTTACTCTCACCCTCTTATAAGTCCTTTGAGCTTTGGTTTTCTGGTATGTGGAATGGTGTTAATGATACCTGTGTGAGGATTAGACAAGAGTAGATGTTAGTGCTTTGTGGTTAGGAATGCAATTCTGCTCATTATGATAGTAGCCATAGATACCTTTCCTCTCTCTGACCTCTGTCTATTCTTAGGAAGGTAGTATAATCCAGAGAGTGGGAGCTGTATATTCAGATGGACTTCAGGAAGGATACCTTGGTTTGTTAATTAAAACCTATGATCTCAAGGATGTTACTTAATGTCCCTGAGCCTCAGAGGTCAGGATACTTTATTAGGTTTAGATGCAGATTAAGGCACAGGATTTATATTTAGGTCCTACCACAACACCTAGCAAGTAGGACATATTCAGTACAAACTATCTCTCTAAAACATGTGTTCCTTAAACATGAATGGCCTCACAGGCCGTGGGTGGACAGGGGAACTGTCAGGCCCCAGAGGTCACGTTGGTTCCTGTACAGTATTTTTTCCTAGCACATTAATGATCTGAAACATCCAGGGGAAAGCTTTCTCAGTGTATCCACTCCTTCAGCACAGCATCCTGGGCTTCCTGAGGGTCTTAAGGAAAAGCACAGAATACACACAGCTGTCTTCGGCAGCTGCGGGAAGTGGCTTACGTTAAGAGCCAGCGTGCTTCCTCGTGCTGGGCATTTCTAATGTGCGCTTGGATAAGCTACGAAGACCTTGCTTTTTGTACTAAAAAGATGAACTAGTTAAGAATACTGTTCTCGTGTGTGTCGTGTATGTGCATGTGTGCATGTGTGTGTGTGTAATGGCCAGAGATCATCTTTGGGTATCATCCCTCAGGTACCATCCATCAACCTTGGTTTTTGAGATAGGGTCTCTAACCAGTGCCTAAGGCTGCTGGTTAGTTTAGACTGGCTGAACTGCAAGCCCTAGGGATCTGCCTGCCTCTGCCTCCCCAGCACCAAGATTACAAGCATGTCACCATGCTTGACGTTTTACATGGGTTTGGGGATCAAACTCAGGTCCTCAGTCTTCTATGACAAATACTTTACCAGCTGATTTATTTCCCTGGCCCTTAGCTACACTTTAAAATAACTGTTTAGTTTTGATGAAGCTAGTTCTTGCTAGAAGCTACTGGCCTCCCAGACCTTCCTGTCTAGAGCCCAGTGATCCAGAGCTGGCATGCAATACACAAATGTTTGTGCAAGTTGCGGCTCAAGAAGTCCGATATTTCATTAGTTTTGACACTGTTTTTGCAAGTGCTGAGGTTCTAAGGTTGGATACATTTTGAGTGGTCTGTCCCAACCTCATTTCCCCCAAGTTTTGTTATTTTTTTAAAGGTCATTTGTAGACCACAGAAGCTTTTCCTAAATATATAGATGGCATTATAGCAAAGACATCTGTTTAAGTCTATTCCCCTCTGATATTCCTTATGTAATATAAGAATAGGCGAGTGATCGTTCATAGTGACCATCTCATTGGCCATATGCAAGTGGTAGTTCTTAAATCCCCACCACAGCCTTTTCACTGGGGACCATTGGTGCATTGTTTTATGAACAGCAAGACAGAGATCTGTAAATAACAGCTACGGGAGGAAACTGGCCCAAGGCTGACAGCTAGAAATGAGTGCTGAGAGACCTAAAGCCATTTAAAAAGGCACCCCTGATCATTGTGTTTTATCTGCCTTTTTAAGCATCAGCAGGTTATGTTCACATTGTTTTTTAACGTGCAGGCGCTGCCCCACTGGAAAGTCAGAGTAGGTGAAGCTGTTGGTAACTCAGAGCTATTTACACTTCTCAAGTCTCATGTTTCATTCCAAGAAGTCAGGCTCATCAATTATTTGCATTTGGTAACATGCTAATTGTACAGATAATTAGCCCTGAGACTAGACATGAACATGAAAGTATAATGAATCGTTTCTGCTAATTGCTCTTTTCAGTTATGGACGGCCATGAAGTATTAACAGCTCCTACATTCAGTTTGCTAAATTCTCCTTTGACTTGAGGGTTCGCAAAGAGACTTTCTTTCTCATGCCTACCTCACCCCATTGATTAGCCCTGTTAGGAACACTGTTGAGAAGCTCCCTGGGGCTGTCTCTGATGAGGCCTTTAGATGCTGGCAAGTGTGGGTTGGCAACAGGTTAGCTCAATAGTTGCTATCACTGGCTCAACTGCTGAGAGGAGACTCTGTTGAACCTCAGAGGTCAGCAACCATTGCATCTGCTCCCTTGAACACGCCTATAAACATGGGAGGTATGCAAATGAGTCAGACATGTATCCCTGTCCTAAGGAAAACAGCATAAATGCACTAATGCGGTTGCTCAGTTGGTAAAATGGTGGTTTAGCATGCACAAGGGTCTAGACTCAATCCCCAGTACAGCATAAATGGAATGTGGTACTACGCGTCTACCATCCTAGCACTTGGGAGATGGAGGGAGGAGGATCAGAAGTTCAAGGTCATCCTAAGTTGTAGAGAGAGTTCAAAGCCATGCTAGCTTAGGAGAGCTTGTTGTCTGGGGGAGGGGGCAAGCAAAGTGCCCGGAGAGTAATAGATATGGGGTAGGAGGGGTTAAAGGAGAGGGAATGTTATTTATAGTGATGGGAAGCCGAGAGCAGAGACAGAACAGAGCATGAATCAAATGCCACGTTTGAAGTGAGTCTCAAAGAATAGGCAGACATGGAGACAGGGCAGATTCAGGGAGGTGAGGGCCCTGTTTTTGTCCCTCTGTGTTTGAGATTGATGATGAATCACCTGTTGTATAAAAAAGAAACGTCAAATGGGAGTGTGCGAGGGGAAATGTTTAATGTGGCTGGGATGTGGGGAAAACTAAGGAAAGGCTGGAAACAAGGGCAAGGCCAGGCTGTGGAGGGCCTGGGAACAGGGCAATAGGAATGTTCTAGAACAATGTTTCTCAAAGCGTGTCCACAGGATATTCACCGTCATTACATAACAGAGGGATCCTGCTGGATCCTGTTATTGACTGGATCTGAAAAGAACTGACTTGAAAACCATTAAATAGATTTCCATTAGTCAGTTTTCAGGGCTTCTAAAATGTTGTGGATCTCCAGGAAGGACCTGGGATTTGCAAATATCTCAAACTTAGTGACCACAGAAATGTTTTTCTTGGAGTGCCTCATGAGTCTCGGATCACGCAGGAACTTGGCGACAACAAGCAGCCCTGAAGTGAGGGGCTGATCCCTGAGGAGCACACATTGTATTCCTCACTGACCTGCCGGTGGACTCGATAACTGACCTCAGAATCTCCACTGGCCTTCCAAGAACAGGGAAAGAATTATTTGCCCCAGAAAGCATCAAGCCCTCCTCACTTGTTGCCTCCTGGCTCCAGCTGTAGGCACCTGCCTTCAGGAGCTGACAGGATCCCTTTTCAGCCTTCCTAGTGTCAGGGCTCATCCTGGGTTTAGTTCCTGCCCAGATAAAGCCTTGCCTTCAGGGCTCTAAGGATGCTGTTTTGAATCTCTGTCATCCTGAATACCGGACTTACTGCCTAATGCCCTTTGACCTTTATACAGCCTTCCTCTGACTCCTGTGCCACTGCTCAGACCTGCATAGTTTCAAGAGCTTCTGGTACTTCTGGTAACCTCCTCCCCCCTACCCCCTCCATAGCCCCTAGCCATCTAGTCTCAATCAGCTTTGGAGTCTGCTGTGACTGGACTAGCTCCCACCTCTTTGCTCAGAGACCAAAGCCTCTGTGAGCTATCTGCATAGAAGCTGGCCTCTGCCATTTTCCCCGTTATGATGGCTTCCAGGTGAGAGTCCTTAAAATTGTTTGGGAGGGATGAGCAAGCTGCTCCTATATTTAGCATCACTTAATTATCTCCAGTTGAGGGGGAGAGTCTTAGCAAAGACATGTTCAGACCTGCTCTGGCAGGAGCTTAAGTCGATTGAGCAGAATTGGGTGGGATCACACTACACCTAGATCTGAAGTAGCAAAATCTAGAAGCTTCTGGAGGGATGTCCGTGTTTATGAGAAACTGATACAGAGAGGTTGAGTGAGTCTGGGAGAGTCAGGGAGAACTGGGTAGGTGAATTTTAACAAAAGTAAAGAGACGGTAAGAAGAAAAATTGCAAACTATAGAAGATGAGATGTAAATTGCTATGACCCAGGAAGGGACTTGGGACTCACTAAGGATTCTGTCTCCAAATGGCTACCCTGTTTGGGGAACTTGATGGAATGAATAAGGGAGATAAAAAAAAAAAAAAACCTCAAAGGGAACGTTGCCCACTTTTATTTAAACACAGAATGAAAGATGCTGTTTTGATAGATGAATTTCAAGAAAAAATAATAATAAAAATTAGGGCACTGCAAGTGATCTGGGGGCTTCGAGGGCTCCTAGACAAGGCCAGGCTAGAAGCTGGGGAGCTTACAGGACACTTATTACAGCTTGGAAAATTATGAAAGGATCCAATCTTGTGAAAATAAATTAGCTTATTAGAATTAAGAGGTATCCTCAAGGTTTCAAGCAAGTAGAAAGAAAAGGTTACTAAATGTATTGAACTCGTGCTGGGAGCTTGGGCAGAGTTCAGTTGTAGAGCCTGTGACTAGCATGCACAAGGCCCTGTGCTCAGTCTCCAATGTACACACACTCGTACACGCACTCACACACACACATAGACACACACACACACCAAACCACACAACACACAAAACCCAAATGCAATGTCTGGCATTACCCTGCAAGAGGTAGCAGCACAACCCTGAAAACAGAAATAGGTTCAAAACCCACTTACATAATGTCATAACATCTGGCACAAGCATATTATCCTGAGGGGAATCTGATTGTCATAGATGACACAATAGGGGAGGCCAATTGCATATTCCTAGCATATAACCCTTAGCCTCGTTCTCAGCATCACTGGAGAAGAGTTTGTAAAAGACTGTATATATGAATGTTTATTATATCATCAGGAGCCTGCCTTGTGTTTGTTATCACAGCAGGTACATGTACAGAGATGTGCATGTGTGTGTGCCTGCACACATAATCTTTGGTCCTTGCTATCTTCATACAAATGTAATTCCTGGCCTGAGGAAATGCTCAGTGGGTGATGCACCTGCTGTACAAGGTCTGCACAAACCCTAAGAACCCACGCACGATGGCTAATCTTGGTTGTCAGCTCACGAGTTTGGTTCTGTCCAGTGCCAAGTCGACTCCACTGTCCATCCTACGGTGAGGTCTCCTTATGATTTACCTCCATTGTCACAAACTGCAGAGGCTAACTGATCAACACTCCTTTAATGAGCTGCTGTAAGGGCTTTGAGCTTCCCTGTCATAGAGAAATTTGGGGTGGTGTTGTGTCTATTGATTAGGATAATCTGCATGCCCCGCCCCTTACCTCATCAGTTAGAATGTTAGATTTGAACAAGACAGATGCATCTTCTGATTCCTTAAGCTAGAGTTTCTCTTAGCTTCTTGGCACTGCCAGCAGGATACTTCTTTGTCCTTTATGAGAAATGCACCTACTAGACATGGATAACAGAATCATCCACGGTGCAGACCCTCAGCTATCACTCAGAGGTGCAGGATCTCACGCCCTTTCTCAGCACACTGACTCTGCCCAGCCCCCTCGGAATGTAAGGGAAAATGTGACCAAATGACACCTGTGGGTGGAGACTGGCTTTTCTGGATTGAGAGGGGGAGGGAATGCATCACAGATTGCTGGCTTAAGACATACTTGATGTCCCCACGAGACGTTAAAAATGTAGAGCTTTCAATGTGCAGATGGCTCGCAGTGCTTAATTACAAGCTGAAAGCTCGCTACCATTTCCCTCCCTCTCCCTGCTGCAGCAGCCGCCAGGAGCAGTGGAGGCATGAAGAGCAAGGGGGGAGCGGTGCCCTTTCCGCATCCTTATCACACGCTAATTATTTTATTCTAAAGAGACAAAGTAGAGACAATGTAACATATGATTCTGGCGACAAACACTTAAAAAAAAAAAATCTGCCTGTTTTTCCTAGAGACCAGAGCATAGGATCTGGTTGCTAAGCAACTGGGAAACTGCAGACTCTTGTACTGGCCATGCTGGTTTTGGAAATGAGCCATAAAAGGAATTCCCCAGTGAAAAGGGATCCCATACCATTGCCTGGTTGCCATGGACACCATACATAAGTGATGGATCCTAGGTTACAAGCCCTGCTTAAGAAAAAAAGATGTTGTCTCTGCTTAAAGATCTGAATGGTAACAGAAAGATAGGGAAGCCTTCTTCTTCTACGTTAGCCATGCAGACACGCCTTGGCCCCTTCCCCACGTGCTCCCCTGAAAGAGAGCTCTGACTCTAAGTGCCTGAGACATTCCATCCAATTTCAGCTCAGCTTTTATTTAATATGTTCCAGTCTTTACAGGAGTTGGAAGGGAACCTGAAATCTGGAAGGCAAATTCTTAAATGAGAAAAGATGCTTCAGTGGCAGACAGGCTGTTTGTCTGTCTGTCTGTCTGTCTGTCATTCACCCCTGTCTGGGGGCCACACAGCACTAAGATCAGGCACAAGAGCAACTCTCTATAGTCACACGTTCTATGGGAATTAAAAGGGGGAAAAAAAACGAGAGAGATTATCAGAGGACAGAGACAATAGCCGTGACTCGGACATGAAATTGGCGTGTCCTGCAGAGTGAGGTAACAACAGGCCACTGCAATTCTGCCAGAAATTAAAAACAGACTTCAGACAATAGGAGCCAAAATGTGAGGCAAATACAAAGATGCGGAGCTTAAACACAAAGAGACATAGGGGGCACTGGGCTTCCTATGGAAAACAGAAGGGATAGGCCTTGGAGCATCCACAGCTGGCTCCTCTCGCACAGGACATCTGACACAGTAGACCCAAATAACCTCGAAATGTCAACCTCGAAATGTCCCAAGGAGACCGAGGCCCAAAGAATCCATATAAGTTACCACAAGACACAATTGCCTTAAGTCACAAACATTGCTTACTTCATAGTTTTTCTGTGTTGGAAATCCAGAAGCATCTTGCCTGGGAACCTCTGACTTGGGATCTTTTATAAAAGTACAGTGAAGATGCCAGAGGGGCTGTAAAGAGGCTCCTGGGAGGATTAAGAGCTCAGCTGGTTGTTGGCCAGCCACAGGTCCTCTGGCTATTGGTGGAGACTTTAGTTTCTTGGTCTGATGCCTTGTCAGTCAGGCAGTTTGCAACTTAATGGCTACACCCCCTGTAGCCCAAAAGCATCAAGCCAGACATTGCTTTCTTTTTTTTAATCTAAACTTAAAAGTGATATCCTATCAGTGTTGTAATAGACCATTTATCAGATTCAATTCACAAGCCCCAACCCACACTGAGGAGAATGAATTCCTGAAGGTCTGAATACCATGAGGTGAGATTCACTGAGGACTCAGAAACAGGCTGCCACAAGAACCAAGCACAATTCTAGGCAAAAACATGAAGAAGAGAGACGGGGCACGGGAGATGGAAGAGGGGCAAGTCCTGGAGACTACAGAAAAGTCGAAGGCAGAAGCAGAGATAAATGTGAGACTGTAACACAGCAGAGAGGGACATGCTCAGGGGAGTGGGGTGATGGGCTGAGACAAAGGGTATAAACTACAATGACAGTGGAGAAAACAGGAAACCAGGCAGAGGCTGAATGGGAAGTGAAGGAAGGAATCAAAACTCCAGAGGAAAGAGTAGAGATGGGGGAAGGTGAAGCAGGAGGGGTGGAGAGCAGGATGCGGGGGCAAGGAACTCCTGGACAATGGGAACAGAAGGAGGAAGCCTCGGAGAGAGGTGAGTGGTGGGGAAATGATGCCAGGGAAATGCATGGAAGGGCAAGCAAAGGAGCAAACCTAGGCCTGGTGCAAACACAGCAACTAACTAACAATGGCCGGGGTAGTAAGGAGTTAATGAGTGCAAAAATGTTTGTGTTACCTGATGTAGTCTTTATCGGCAACCAACACTGTATATGATGTTATCTCTAGTGTTGGAGATAAAAATATAAAAATATTGAATTTTAGAAGGATTAAGTCCCCACTCAAGTCTATATGCCCAGGCAGTGGCTATGGGTGCATGGAAGCAGAAAAGAGTGTTCCCTTGCCAGGAAACTCACAGTCATCTTGGCCAAGGCACAAGGGACCATAGACTGAGGAGTTAATGTCCATACACTGTATATGGATGTCAGCTCCTGTCTCCTCTGATGCTACTGTATATGGATGTCAGCTCCTGTCTCCTCTGATGCTATCTGCTGATCTAATTGTCAGCCCTTGTTGGTAGTAGTAGGCTCACTAGAACATAAGGTGCCCCAGTTTATCCCAGTTTAGACCCAAGGTGCTTTCCTGACAAATCAAGTAGTTATTTCTCTACGTCCTTGCTGCTAAGAACTGTGAGGGTGCCATGTTTCAGTCTTCAGGTCTCCCATTGTGCCTTGGGCTATCTAGTTACTCAAAAAGCTTTGTGGAACCCAGCTTGAGCCTCTGTTGAATCCAATGAGAAATTCCACTGCAGAATTTATACCCAGCTCTTCACTAGCTATACCTCTCGGGGCAAATTACCTAACCACACTGGAATGCACTGTCCTTATCAGCAAAGTAGGTTGTGTAGATGATCTTTAAAGTTGTTCCCCCCGCCCCCTACTTCAGAAACTTTACAAATCACTTATTAAGGATAAGTAGTAGGAGCCCAAGTAGAAACCGTCAGCAGCTCCAGTCCCACCACTCCAGTCCCACCGCTCTAGGCAGAGCTGACACAGAACTCTTCAGGACTTATTTGCCCAGCTGTCAGTTCATCAACACACATGCCCATGGAGGTGCAGCTCAATTCTTAAAGGGCCTCTGTGCATAGCAGAGACTATACAAGCCTAATTCTCCCCATTACCAAGATGCACAGTGTGTGCTATGTTAGGAATTTAGAGAGGCTTATCAGCTTGCACAATAAAGACCAATAGGACAGGATTGATTAGTTCAGCAGCCAGTGTGCCATGAGAGATAGACAGAGCTGTAGGAACCTCTGGAGACAAGAACATCCAAGACTTCTAAGAGATGCCATACCCATCAGGAACCTGGGTTTCATCAGCTCTCCAGTTGTCAACATTCAGAGAGAAAGAGAATGTCACGTGTCTCTAAGATCCCTGCTCATTGGACAAGTTACAAATGGCTTCCTGCTATACTATGGTCCATGGACTACCCAAGGCTATGAAGAGACTCTGAAAAGCACATAAGGGGAAATACTGTGATAAACATAAGAATCTGTTAATGGTGAACCAAAGATGACCTTGAGTCTAAGAGGTACATGAGTACCTCTGTAATTGTCATCTTCTGAATGTGATAGATGGGTCACGGACTTCTGCTAGGGCGATGGGAAGGAACAGAGGAAAGTGACTGCTATTCAAGAGGGGTTTCTTCTAAGCAGTGTGTTCCCTGATGCATCTGAGAGCTGGCTTCAGCTCATTGCCTTCCTTTAGAGAAATGTCGGGAGAGATGAGATAAGACACACTGCCAACCTCAGATCAGTAAGAAATGAAGACAGAACAACTCGGTGGTCTAGAGATGGGCTCCAGTGGTGTGGACAAAGCCCTGGATGTAATACCCAGCTCTGCATGAACAAGGTGTGGTGATGAGCATGTATCATCCCAGCACCAGAGAGATAGAGGCAGAGATCAAATGTCCAAGGCCATGCTCTACCACACAGTGAGTCTGAGGATAGCCTGGGCTACTTAAAGTCCTTCAAAAAAACGTGGGGGTGGCTGAAGAGATGGCTTAGTTGATAAGAGAACTTGCTTCTCTTACAGAACACCAGAAGACCCAACTTTGGTCCTCCAAACCCATATGATGGCTAACAACTGCACGTAACTCCAGCTCCAGAAGATCCACTGACTTCCTCTGACCTGGCACACACATAGCACACACACACAGCATACATACACATGCATATCACACACACAATCACACATACACATAGAACTTACACACATAACACACAAATACATGCACACAGCACACATACATAGCATATATATATATCACACAGCACACACAGCACAAACATACATATACACAGCTTACATACATATACAAAGAGCACACATACATAACACATACACATAGCACACACAGCACACAGACACATAGCATACAGATACATAGCACACATATAGCACATATATGCATACATTGCATACACACTCAACACACACATATAGCACATACACACAGCACACACAATATGAAGAAAAATATATAAGATAAAAACAAATTAGAAAAAAAACTAAAGGAAGAAAAAAAAAAGAACTGTCCATGGAAGGTGAAGAAACATTGACTTAATATGTTCCTGCTGTTTCTGGGTGATAAGCTACATGATACACCTGGAGTGTCAGCCAACTGCATCCTTGAGATCTATGTGCATGTAGTCACCTGAACACACTGACTGGGGACAAGAATGTTCAGAGCAAGTAATGTTGTGACTCAGCAATGCCCACACTGGGCCATCTGGTCTACCTCCAGCATCCTCTGGTCCCAATGCTATCAGAGATTGGGAGGGGAAAATGTGAACAGAAACATCCTAACATGAAGGGCACCTGAAGAGGAAGCAGTTTAGAGCACGTGGGCTCAATTTCCCTCAGAGCTCATAATATAACTGTCAAAATGGCGCGATGAACCTAAATTATAAGATAATTATGTGCAGTCCCAAATTCAGCACAATAAAGGTTATTTGCTCTTGAGCCCTAGCAACCATCTCATAGAGGAGAGAAAAATACCATACAAAAATAAAATGTAAGCCTGAAAAGCAGTAATAAAACCAGCACACAACTATTCATTTCAAGTCTATTTTGAAAAGCCTTTGATAATACCAGTAATTCCCCATAAAGCCATTCTCTTGCCACCGTTCCCTTCTGGAGATAGAAAAAGGCTTTGCTGCTCTACAGCCATTCCTTTTAGGGAGATAAAGTCCACTTTATTTTTCCTTATTTTAAATGTTTTCCATTCTTTGTTTTAAAAAAAACAAGAAGAAGAAAAGAAAAAAAGAAAAAAGAAAAGAAAAGAAAGAAAAAGAAAAAAAGAAAGAAAAAAGGAAGGAAGAAAGAAACCACTGGCCACCTATATCTAGCTAAGGCTATAGCATCAGTAGGGTCTTAGTGGCAATAACAATGAGAATTCTCCCTCTTTTGCACAGCAGAATTTATTTAATGGTACCTTAATAAGGTGCTTAAATACAGTCCAAGGGCCTTGTCTAAAAGATCCTTAAATATTCCACTCTAAAGCAGAAAGTGGGATGGTCCATTCTTTCCAGCTATTTTGATGCTTCCTAGCACGTGCCCTG
Organism: Apodemus sylvaticus; assembly: GCF_947179515.1. Lineage (NCBI taxonomy): Eukaryota > Metazoa > Chordata > Mammalia > Rodentia > Muridae > Apodemus > Apodemus sylvaticus. The sequence continues at coordinate 17,468,895 of NC_067481.1, forward strand.
GATACTAACTAGCCATTTTATATCCTGACTCAACACTTACCTCAGTACCACTGGGTAGGCCTGCTGCATCAGAAATAAGGGTGTAGGAGCCTGGGATGTCTTTGGATGCAAAACAGATATCTACTTAGATGAGTCATATAAGCGTGGGACGGCTCACAAGAACCCCATGAACTCTAAGGGGAAGTTGTGTATGGTCTTGTTTCAGAAGAGAGGGAAAGCAGGCACATCTGTTGCTATGGGGCAGTGACAGGGTAGAGAACGGGCAGAGGAAACACACCTACATGGCAGCTCACAACTGTCTGTAATCCAGCTCCATGTGACTTGACATACCCACACAGACATACATGCAGACAAAGCACCAATGCACATAAAATAAAAATTAAAAAATCATTTTCACAAAGGGTAATAACGGAGGGATCAGAGCAATGTCTCAGCAGGTAATATGCCTACGTAAGCACCAAGACCTGGGTTTAACCCTCAGGGTCCATATGATGGTACACACTTGTAACCCCAGCATTGGGAAAGCAGATTCCTGGTACTTGCTGGCTAACCAGCCTTAAGTTACTGCTAAACCTAGACCTGCAAAACACCCCGTCTCAAAACACAAGGTTAATGGCTCCTGAGGAATACCATCCAAGGTTATTTCCACATGCATGCACACACATGCATCCACACATGCATTCACACGTGTACACACAAAGAAAGAGGTCAAGGTACAGAAGCTAAAGAGTAATGAGATATGCTTGGGCTTTGGCTAGTTATCAGCAGCTTCCTGGCACTGAAAATGAACCTCCCCTCCCCCCATGATGTATAACCAGCCTATGTAACAGAGAGGCTTCAAATACAAACTCTGCCTGATTTCTCTGAATTGGTCATTTGGGTTTGCATGGTATCGTGGACTCTTTTTAGAGAGATAAAATTATAGTCGCTGAACAGATACACACTCTGTTCAGGACTATATACCAGGAAACTCTCAGGTATAAAAGCAAGCTCAAGAAAGTCTGCATCTTTTACACTGAACCTTCAAATCTCTGACAACATGGCTTATGCATATGTCAGAAATAATTTCTGCTTGTAGTTTGGACACTTAGTTCCAATCGTCGGGGTTTGTTTTCACATATCTTTGAGGAAAAAAAAGAAGAAGAAGGGCCTGAACTTCATAAATCAGTTTTAGATTTCCACATAAGTTGCTATCAGAAATGCTGCCTGCATACCTAAGGTGCTGAAGGCACTGAGCTAAGCACTGGTGTGAGTCACACTGAATAAGATGCGGGCCTCTCTCTTTATGGAATTTGTATGGGACCAGGGGAAGTGAACAGCATTTAGACACCGGTACCACTCCTTGAGGCATAATGGCGGGCAACTGTGTCAAGGCAGGCTGTTGATGGCAACAGATAGCATCTTCTACATGCCTTGCCTCCTTCTCCCTGAATCTGCCCATCCTTTCCATCCGACCCAGTCCATAACTGCAGTCTGATCAGATTCTTTCCATAGCATGTGACCGCTTTGGAATCTCTTCGGTCTCTTTAATTCACGTAATAGATATTATGACTGCTGCCTGGGTGCTGTCTGTGTGCCTTCCTAAGTCAGTTGGCCCGGTGGAAACTTCTCTGAAAGGCCAGGAGCACTGACCGTCGCCTGAGCCGCTGTGAACCTGGATCTCTTGCTCCACTCAAACACTTGCCCACTGTACCCTCATTTGTGGCTCCATTAGGGACTTCACACTGCAAAGTGGTGTGTGTGTGTGTGTGTGTGTGTCTCCAAGGTGTATGCATTCAAGGTGTGTGTGTTCAAGGTGTGTATGTATGTTTGGGGGTGTTGAGAGAGAGAGTGTTTGGGTGTGTGTGTGTATATATGTGGTATGTGTGTGTTTGGGGAGAGTGTGTGTGGTGTGTTTGTGTGTGTATGTAGTGTGTTTGGGTGGTGTGTATATGGTATGTTTGTGTGTGTGTGTGTGTGTATGTGGTGTGTGTGTTTGGGGAGAGTGTGTGTATGGTGTGTGTTTGGGGTGTTGTGTGTGTTGTGTTTGTATATGTAGTGTGTTGTGTGTTTGGGGAGAGTGTGTGTGTGTGTTTGGTGTGTGTGTGTGTTTGGTGTGTGTGTGTGTATGTGTGTGTACACACACCACAGGGAAAAAGATAACTGATGGGCTAGCCAGCCCTCCTTCCTTTCTTGCCTTCATGTCTGAAGTTTCCTCTCAGTGTCCAAGTGGGAGCTACACGCCATGCAGGTGTTGACAGAGCTGGCTCGAATTTTTCCCACCAGTCTGGAAGATTGGCTCAGTGCTGAGGACAAATCTGGCACGGTACTTCTGAAGATGCCCCAGAGTTGGCCATGCCAGGCTCCTGTCACTGGTATGGTAGCTCCTGCCTCCATTCTTCTCTGCCCTGATTCCAGTAGCAGCACAGACTAAATCTCCAGGGTTGTCAGTTCCTGTCTCTTACCTCTGGGTCCTCACCAGAATTTTCTGGGCCACAACCCAGGTGCTGTGGCTGGGGGTGGTCATAACTACTCTTGGATTCAGACGACAGACCCTTACCAACAGCATCTGATGTTAGTGTTCCTCCCTCTGAGACAGGTCTCTGTGGAGTCCACCCTGCTTTTAAATGCTTGATCTTCCTGTCTACCCCAGCTGCCTGAGTGCTGGAGTTAAAGGCCCTTACCCATCATGCCCTGACTAACGCATCTGGCTCTTATCAAAGGCCAAGGGACAGTTCCTGTCTCAAAACTGGAAAACAGAACCCAGGTGCTCCTTTACACCAGGACTCCGCCCTATTCTTAAGGAAAAGTCAAGGCTCCGCTTCTGCAGCACCTAGAAACAACACTGTGTAGTCTCAGGTGCATACAGGCCATTTGAGGAGAGGTGACCAACTTTGGCAACTTGTCTGGAACTAAGAGGGTTTCTGAGACTTGGGACCTGCAGCATTAAATCCAGGAAACTCTCAGGTGAGACAAACCAAGCTGATCATACGATCTTAGACCTAAATGCTGGCCTCTTAGACCCTGAGCACAAGGGACAAGAACTGGGTTTGAAACAATAACAGCCCACAGTTCTCCTTTGCCTTGTTCAGAACATATGCTCTGTGAGCTGGGTGTAGAGGCACACACCCAAAGTCTCAGCACTCCAGAGGCTGAGCTGCTGGGCTGAAGAGTGAGAGTCTGTCTCCAAAAGCTCCGCACATGCTCTTTTGTATGTAGCATACATAGTTCAATAGTTTGCTCCAATCTTGACCTCTTTTGTGTGTGAGGAGGCTGGGGTGGGGTGGGAGTGAGGATGGGCAGAGGTGGTCCAACTGTCCAGGAAGCCACCGTAGGATTCAACTGGTGGTCAATACCGTTGAGCTTTAGTATTTTGAAAGACCTGCATGATTGAAGGCAACACATTTCATGTCTGATTCTTCACCTGTAAAACTGATTGTGCTCACCTTTGGGGATTAAAGTTTCTTCTGACTTCATTATCCATCTCTCTCTTCTCCCTGCCTGTTCTAAACACACGCACACAGACTCACTCTCTCACGCACATGCACACACTCCATTTCACTTTAGTTTTAGATTTTAACTCTTACTGCCATGCCAACCCACACTGGAGCCTAGTGTGAAAAAGAGACCAGTAACATCGAGCTTCATTTCATTTAAAATACTGACATTTTGTTCATCAAGGATTTTATATCGATTTAGGTTTTTAAGCAATGCACAAAAATATTGATCTTCCCAGTTGAATTTTTGGTGCCTCCTTAAACCATGGCCCTTTTACATCGCCTCATCCTAATTCTAGCCCTTTTGGCCTTGCTCTCTCTGCACTGAGGTGAGGACAGGATGGAGAAAGGAGGAAGTTCCCAGAGAGGCAGGAAAAAGATGAAAGAAATACCCCCAACTCTGCAAAATTGTCTAGGCTTGGCTTGAATAGTAATTTGATTAGTAACAAGCTACCTAAAATTTGTAGTTTTGTGTGGGGGGGGGGGCTTAGTTTATTTCAGCCTGGATGAACTTGTGAGAAGGGGCACCTCACGTCTAGGACTTTTTAAACATGTCAAGTGCTCAGTCCTAATTCACATGCTGAACTCTTCCAATAAAATGGCAGGAGAGGGTGAATTCTAGATCTCAATGCCAAGTCTTGACCTTCTGAAAGACAATTATTTATCACTTAAAATAAATTTTTTATAACATCAGACAATAAAAATATAAGCAGCTGGGAAAGCCAAAGAGTGAAAACAGTTGTTTGGTGAATGCTAGTGGATAACAGAAAAAGAATTTGTATTTGATCCCTTGCCCTAAGGCCCACTAGTGGTGGTGGGGGTACGGAAGTGAGGGGGAACAGATTGGGGGGAGATATGACTGAGACAAACAAACCTCAGGGGATCCAGAAGGTTCCAGAACATCCTCATCCTCAGGAGGGTCACAGCTGGCCTTGTGGGTACAACCCACCAAAGGAGGATGTTTGCAGCAAGATTCAGGAGCAAATGCTGTTGGGCCTGGGCTTTGAGTGGGAGCGAAGGACACAATATGCAAACACCAGTGAAGAATTCTGCTATAGAGGACAGTTCCAGGGAGCCGAATTGCTTTCAATTAGATGCCTTAATAAAGACTAATAGCTAGACAATGGATTCATGCTGCAGTCTTCTCTGGCAAGCCTTTATCAAGTTAATAAGCAAGAACTGGTGTTCGGATGCTCTAGCGAAAGGAGGCCAGGGCTCTTCTCATTTGACCCCTAACTGGCCATCGCCCTTGAGCCTCAGTTAACCCTCTCTACACCTCCTTTCTTCATCTTTAAAAGAAGCTCTTGGGCTACATGGCCACCAGGATCCCTTCTACCTTTGGCATGATCTAGAAGCCTGGCGTTCTACAGCAAGACCTGGGGATAATGCTTCAAAGATATTCCCTCCCTGTGATGCCCTGTTAGACCCCTACCCCCACCGCACCCCCCACCCCCACCATACACACACACACACACACAGGGTCAAATTGTTAATTAGTGGGTTTCGATGCATGCAGACTACACAGCTTTTCTGTAGATTTGGGAAGAAGGAAGGTTTACCCTTTGGCTTGCAGAGGGTTCTAACTGAAGCAAGTCACACCCCCACACAGAGGATATGGAATCAGGAAGGATCCTGAAAATCTGGGACTTGGCTGCAAGCAAAGCAAAGGCATCAGGTTGGTATTTTTAAAAAGCTTTCCACTCGGTGTGCAACACCTTTGTGCCTCCGTGTGTTTCTCCCTCTTTTTTAGCTCTACAATGAGCTATTTTAGGATGCCTTTGCCTTCGGCACAGCCATGCGGTTCAGAGAGGCAATTTAATTGTCATCTTGCGTTTTCTTAGTCTTTCAAGACCTTTTGTTATGGTGAAATAATCTTAGGCATTCCAAGCACAAATCCATTAAGTTCCTGCCTTACTTTACTAATGAACTACTGTGGGTGGGCAAATTAATTTTATTCCACCTGTGATACATATCTGATAAATCTCTAGAGTTGAGAAATAAAGCTTGCAAATACCAAGAGTCAAATTCGACTCTTAAAAAAACAAACAAAAACAAAACAAAAAAACCCAAAAAGCTTTTGTTTCATTTATGCCAAGATGGAGCAGAAGAGCCGTCTATAAAAAATAGTTCACAACATGAAAATGGCTCAACAGGTCCCATCTCAGGCTGATACTGTGGAGATCTTTACAAGTTGCATAAGGAACCCTGCGATAATGAACCTGAGACTCTTCTGCCGGGCTGGAGAGCAGATATTAGCACATTCGTTAAAAGCATGGCGCGCTCAGAGGTTCAGTTCAGAGGGAAAGCACTTGCTTACCATGTGCAGGACCCTGGGTACTGAAGATCTACCCGAAATGTTCTCTAAGAGGGGCGAACAAGTGGGGAGACTAGAGGATGCGCACAGGCTCGCTCTATTGCAGACTGGAGGACCTGCGACATTTGAGGGTCAGCTCAGGTTCCGTAGTACTAAGCACAGAATCTCGTCTCCCTCACGCAGCAGGAGGCAGGAAGGAGGCTGTGCTATAGAAAAGAGAAAAGAGCACAGTACAAATGAAAGGGTTCTCTTTGCAGAGATGGACAGATGACACAAGGCAAGAAAGGCCAGAGCCCTGTCCCCAAAGATAAGAGAGCTCCCCAGTCACCAAGGACCCCGATGAGTGTGGAATCCAGATGGGCTGCTCTGTGCTTCCTCATTGCAATCAGCGGCTTTCAGAGCCAACTCCCATCCACTTCAGTTCGCGTCAGTGCGTTAGATAGAGAAGCAGCCTGCTGATTTTGCTTTGGACTAATTTAATTCCAATTTCTGCCTCTAAATATGTTCAAACTGCCTTAAAAAGGTCTCGGAGCCCGGCGCTTTAACCCTCTGCTCTTTTCCCTTCCTCTCGTTTTTCTTTCAAAGCTCACTTTCCATTTCTCTTCTTTCTTTCAAAACCCCAAACAGTAGCGAGATCAGAGGATACAATCCGTGTGAGTAGAAGGAATCTAGTCCAGAAGAAGTCAGACACAGTATTACCGAATTCACCTTCCATGGCTCCGGAATAATTCCTGAGAATTGTTCAGCGGGGTTCACACTAGGCCGAGCTCAGGGCTTCACATAACTGGGAAGATCAGAGAGATGCTTTTAAAAGACTTAATGACGACGAGGAGGAGGGCGAGGCACATGTAATTTTTTCAGTCTGTAAAATTATCACTGTATTTCTTTACTGCCGACACACACATGCTCACACACACATACACACACATACACACACACACACACACACACACAAGTGCATGTGCGTGCAACTTGATCACCTTTATTTTTTTCCGATTAAATGGCAGTGAGCCACGAAAAGCTACAGCGAATTATAAGCAAAGTCTGTGGTTAAAAAAAGAAAAAAGATTTCTCTCCCCAAGTGACAGAAAGTTGGATAAACGCTATTTTTAGATGAAATATATCTAATGTCCAGATGTGATTCCCCACATGGAGAGAAAAACAAACCTAGCTGAAGCCCTGCAGTTGGAGACTTTGTGTAAAAGCTTGGGGTGATAATGGTTTATCATGGAAGGAGCGAGACACGTGATGCCGGCCGGCAGTCTCGGCCCTGGTTCCCTTGGGAACGGCATCTGCACACGTGGCTCCAACATGGAGACGATCTTGAGGTTTACATTCCTGAGGTAATTGCTGCTAACTCTCTAGGCTTGTAGCTTTTTTTGGCACCACATTTCCTCGGGCAAGAAGAAAGAACAAGATGTCAGGATGTCTGCGCTAAGTCAGTTCTCTAGTGGGCGTCACCCTGAGAGGCCACGTGCTCAGCCAGGTAACCCTGCGCCTGCTCCAAGTCCACCTTACTCGTTCACTCAGCAAATGCGCACGTTCGATTCTCCTGCTCTTCCGCAGTGTGAGCATCCAGGGAGGAGCAGAGCAGATGGAGTCTACTGGAGTTTCAAGTCCAGTTTATAAATTACAGGAGAAGATCAATCTTCTGACTTAAGTGACACAAATAGCGGTGTCGTGTTTGATCACAGCCTTCGTCACTGTCCCCGCCCTGACTGATGTCTAGCCATCAGGAAGGAGTCAGTCCCTGAAACACAGTTACAGAAGATAATCAAAGTAATGTGATACTAGGCTTCAAGAGAAGAGGCACAAGCCAAATGACTGAGCAGTGACATCATTGCTGAAATAAAGGCATGGCCTCTTCAAGTGACTGCAGTGTATGCTTCTAGGAGGACATCACTCCCAGCAATAGCAGCCAGGAGGCATGGAGGAAGCTCTGGAGAGAGGGAGTATCAGGGAGCTAGGTGGACAAGCCTAACCCAAGTCCAGGCAGGCGCTAAAAGCCCAGGTTGAAAAGGGAGTGGCACGTTCAGGGGAATCGACACATCCGGAGAGAAGCTTTCCAAGAGGAACCCAGGTGGCTGGAGGATCTTGGCCAAGCTGCACAAGAGGAAACATCCAAGAGCTACACCAGGAAGAACAGAAACTTGTCATGTAACACCCAAGCCTGGGGAATAGAGATGCTGCCCAGGTTATGCAGAAGAGCATAGCTGTTAGCTGCTGGACAAGTGGTTTGTGTCTCTAAGAGTCAGGGAGGGAAAGAGCTGATGGCCTGTTCTCATGGTTCCAGGGCAGTAACTAGCTTCTCATCTTCTGGTAGAAGTGGCCTCCGCTGCTCTTAAACCTACCAAGCATAGCCCGACATGCTATAGATCTGGCTCTTCTTTGTCCCAAGAAAGGCAAAGAAACTCAAAGATAACCATGAGGTCATTGCTATCCAGTTATAAGGATTAAGATGGAATGAGATTCAGGACTTCACTTTACACTATTTTAGACTTTATTCCGTTTTCTTTTGTGTTTATTAACATTTGCCTGAATGCATGTCTGTGCACCACATGTGTGCAGTATCTGCAGAGGCCGGAAGAGGGCATTCCCAGTCAGTCCAGAGCCACCATAAGGATGCTGGGAATAGAACCCAGCGACCCCAGAAAGCAGTCAGTGCTCTTCACCCCTGACCCATTTCCCCATCCCTAGTTGGCGTTATTTCATGGTCACTTCACAAATATCCAGTAACCATCTGTAGCTGCGTAGCTTGGCAAGAACCCTCCTTCCATCCCTGACAGGCTGTGCCCAAGACTGCAATATGGAGTCCCAGTGGAGCGTTACACATGAACTTGCATGGAGCCCCTCTAATTCCTTCATAAACACCCAGTCTGGGGCGATGCTTAGCCGCAGTCTGACTGTGCCTCGTTGGCTGGATGTAGAGCTCATGGGACTGAGGTAAAATAAGCACAGTTGCTTGGGTTCATCCACACTCGTCTGAACAAGCCAGGCAGCCAATCTTCCCTCGCTTTCCCTCTCCAACAGTCCCTAAGAAGACACTCTTCAGCTGTAGTTGATCAAACTACATGATCACAGACTTCTCTGCCTGAATGCCAGCATACCTACTCCATTGGGTGGTGGGGTTGTTTGTTTTTAATTAATTAATTGTTTGGTGGAAGTGGAGGGGTATCTAGACAGGGTTTCTCTACATAGCTCTGGCTGTCCTGGAACTCACTCTCTCATTCTGTAGACCAGGCTGGTCTCAAACTCACAGAAATCCACCTGTCTCTGCCTCCTGAGTGCTGGGATTAAAGGTGAGCCCTACCACACCCGGCTGATATTTCTGTTCTTAACTTTCAAATGCTTATCTTATTTTGAGACAAGCTCTCACTAAATAATCCAGGTTTGACTTTACCTCATTATATTACCCAGGCTGGCCTCTGGGCATGTGACCTCTTTATTTTTTTTAACCTGTTTCCATGTAAAACTTAATAAAAGAAAAGGGCTAGGCCAAGGGAAGTTCTGTTTCTGTCTGTCTGTCTGTCTGTCTGTCTGTCTGTCTAGAATTTGCCATTCCAGACCAACAGTTGCAGTTTTGCAATTCTGTGGCCAGAAAGGCTCAGGTGCGAATCTCCGTTGTAAACACCACTCATCAGTTTCACAGCTGCTACCTCGGGATAACCCGTCAGTGCCACAGGATATGTCGTGAAGGCAAACGCTTAGGTTCTTAATGTGCCTTTTGCCTCTCTTCTTCTAAGAATGCTGCTATGAAGTCGGGCGGTGGTGGCGCACGCCTGTAATCCCAGCACTTGGGAGGCAGAGGCAGGCAGATTTCTGAGTTCGAGGCCAGTCTGGTCTACAGAGGGAGTTCCAGGACAGCCAGGGCTACACAGAGAAGCCCTGTCTCAAAAAAAAAGAAAACAAAAAGAAGAAGAAGAGAAGGAGGAAGAAGAAGAAGAATGCTGCTATGATTAACACATAATAACCACATATAATAACCACATCCGGAGTTGTTTTTCTTTTTTTCTTTTTCAACATAATGTTGATTGATTATTTGGGAATTTTATACAATGCACCTTCCTCACATTCCCTAGTCCTCCCAGGTCCCCCCACCCTTGTGATCCCCCCAGAAAGGAAGGAAGGAACGAACGAACAAAAGAAGAAAGGAAGGAAGGAAGGAAGGAAGGAAGGAAGGAAGGAAGGAAGGAAGGAAGGAAGGAAGGAAGGAAGGAAGGAAAATGTAGTTCATTGTGTGTTGCCCATATACTCACTGGAGCATGGTCAAACTCCCAGTGGCCAGCCATTAAAGCAACCTGAGTCCTTCCCCACCTGCACCCCCACGGGCGGCCATCAGTGTGGAGAGCTGCACACTCCAGCGTCCTTATCACAATGTTAAGAGTTCTCTTCAATGGCTTCCTGTCTAGACTGTTACTTTCTTTTGGAGAGGAGGCAAAGGTTGTTTTCGAGACAGAATCTGGCCAGGTAGTTCGCTCTGGCTTTGAACTTGGGATTCTCTTGCCTCTACCTCTAGAATGTAGGAGCTGCAGATATCTGCCCCACACCCAGCTCACACCCAAAGTTCTGAACATGAGCTTTCAAATATTTTCATCTCAAACAAATGATCTCCTTAATGTGATTAATAGCTTCTATTGGCTAATCTCCAGTCCATATCCTCAGCTCTGTAATCAGAACAAATAATATAATTGTCAGTTATACATCAAGGCTACCGTTTGCCAAGTAATTGCAATCAAAGTCTTATTAATGGTTACTCACGGAAGCACCGGCACTTCAGCTTTGCTGGAGACTTCCAAAATCATCTGGTTATTTTTATGTTCATAACCCTTAGCAAAGGCTTCCTGGTGTCATCCTTAAGCCTCTGACACCTCCTAAGTCTCCAACTGTTGACACTGAAACTGTTAATCAACCCTCTATTTAGAACCTTAAAACCAAGTAATCCACCATGTCTTATAATCCTGTCATGCTTGATCATTGCCCAAAATAACCGTTGCCTTTGGGCCATCCATCCTCTCTAACACCAACAAAGTTCAGCTCAGTTACAGCACAGACATTCCTTCTGACTTCCCACGTCACGGGTCCAGCAGTTTACTACATCATCTCTCCTATGTTCACCATCAACTAACACACAGATGCTGGGCCCTTCCTGCTCGAAGCTCCACGTTTCCCCTGCCTACCTGCACCCACATCATACACACAGACACTTACAATAAAGGTCTCCAGCTTTTTCCTTCTTTCTTCTTGTCTGTCACATCCAAAAGATCATTGGAACTTAATGATTTTTTTTTTTTTTGCTTCGTTGTTAATTAAGGGCTTCTTCATCTTCCTTATGGATAACAGCAAGAACCTTCTAGCCTGGCCATCTTAATTTCACCTTTAATCCACTGCCTTGTTCCTCAGTTTCCTGTCAATGACCTTTCAAAGTTACAAATCTAACCTTCTAACTACTCCTGCCTAAATCTGTCCATAGACACCTTTTGCCTTCAAAATTGGACCAAAGTTAGCCTGGAATTCAAGATTCTTCTGTCGCTTGGTGTTTCTCTCCCCACAACCCCCAAGGCTCAAAGATGGGGGTGTGGGGGAATGGGAGGGTTGCCGGGGAGGGGAAGGGCAGCAAGCCACTGGACATGGCTCCCTTCTTGGCTTCCCCAACTCATTCCCCAGATGCTAAGTTCTTCAGACTTCCACACGTCTGGGTTATAATTTCTAATCCTCCCAAGAATCTCGTGAAACTTGCAGAAGCTCCTACATTAAGACAGTATGCAGACTCAGACCCAGGCTTGCGGACCCCGGGGCCCTCAGCCTGCATTCTTTCCCTGAAGCCAAACAGCTTTCCCTCAGAACTCCACTCACATGTCCTCTTTCCCAGGGGCCCTCCCTCCCAGATCCCTCACCCTGATGTTCTCATCCAACCTGGACTTTCCTCTTTCATCCAGCCTCTCAGCTTTGGGCGCAACCCACAGTGCAAGTGTGAGAATGTGTGTCACAGGCTGTGAGCTCCTACTAGGCAAATGCTGGGCCTTTCAATGCTCCAAGTAATGCCTGTTCACAGCCCTTAAAGTCCAAATAATACAGAGCTCCCAGCTCCAGCCCAACTTGGAGGAAACCCATGTTAACCAGCTCTCGTAGAAACATCGACAAGTGGTAATGAGTCTGGAATTCTGTATACACATCGCCTTTCACCTCCACCGATGGGGTCAAATCACGCATACTTGTCAGTGATGATTTCTTCTCCAGATTACATCTTAGATTTGTTGGTCGGTTGGTTTGAGCAAATGTTAAGTCCATTGAAATTTTGGCAGAGATAGATCTCTATGTATCATTTTCACAATCCATATAAATCAATAAAGCTTATTGTTTTAAAACTAAGTAGCCAGGCAGTGGTGGCACACGCCTTTAGTCCCAGCTTTCTGGGGTGGGGGATGGGGTGTCAGAGTGGAGGCAGAATCTCTGAGTCAGCCTAATGTATAGAGCAAGTTCCAGGACAGCCAGGGCTACAAAGAGAAACCCTGTCTTGAAAAAACAGGAGTGACAGTGGGGAGGGAGGGGGGCTTGAGAGATGGCTCCGTGGTTAACAGAACTGGTTGCTCTTCCAGAGGTCTTGAGTTCAATTCCCAGCACCCACATGGCAGCTCACAACTGTCTGTAACTCCAGCTCCAGGGGATCTGACACCCGCACGTATATGTACATGCAGTCACACACCAATGCACATAAACAATGCACAATTAACAAAACCCAACCTGTCAGGAGTAAAAGAAACACTCAAAATAACGTGCAATCAGAAAGATTATAAAGTCACATGATTCACCAAGTGAAATAAGAACACGAGGTTGTCGTCCCCTTCTGTCTCTGTGTAGAGAGACAGAGAGAGAGAGAGACGTGCACACGTGAATGAACAGAGGGCAAGAGAAGGCTGAGCCTCACAGAAGCGCTAACTGATGGATAGAGAAGCCAACGCCAGAAATGGCCACGCAGCCCCCAGAGTATTAAATGATTCAGGTAAGAATCATCAGGTTTTGTTAAACCAAACAGCAAGGCCCTGAGGAATGATGACATGCTCGCAATAACTTCAAACTGGACATAAAGGAGATAACGGATTTAGTATGAGGGGAGGCGGAAGCACTCTGCAGTGAAGCCACCACTAGGGCAGAGCGATCTAAATCAATACAGTAATTAATAGAACCCAGCATCCTCTGAGCCGCACCGAGAAGGCCGTGGCCCTGCTCCCGAGCATCCCTGTCAGGAAGCAGATGCCGAATTTAATCGTGAGGAATCATCAGACAAGCCCAGACCAAGGGGCATTCTACAGAGGAACCAGACTCCTTGAAATGTCGGGTTCGTGAAAGACAAAGTACCAAGGAAGTGTCCCATATTAAAAGTGACTGAGGGGATCTGACAGCGGACTGCAGCCTGTAATTGGGGACTCTCTTTGGCTATTAAGGATATTCTGGGGACAAATCCCAATGACCTTTCAAAATTACAAGTCTGGTCTCCTAACCACGTCTACTTACCAACCCTTCCACAGACACATTTTGCCTTAAATGTAACGGAATCCTCAGCATGGGATCCTGTGTGCCTCTAAGTCTTCCCATCCACCATGACACCCATGCTTAGACCAGACTTTCAACCTTTTGCTGTTTGTTGATTTTATCATTGATGTGACTTTCTTCTTGTTGTTTATCTGTTTTGAGACTTGGTCTTACTATGTTGCCCAAGCTCCCGAGCCCCTGAGCTCGAATGATACCTTCTCAGCCTTTTTTGTTTGTTTGTTTTTTTGTTGGTTTTTTGGTTTTGTTTTGTGTCCTCCCCCTCCCCTCCCCCCCCAAGACAGGATTTCTCTGTGTAGCCCTGGATGTCCCGGAACTCACTCTGTAGACCAAGCTGACTTCAAACTCAGAAATCCACCTGCCTCTGCCTCCCAAGTGCTGGGATGAAAGGCATGTGCCACCACCGCCCGGCTCTTCCTCAGTCTTTTAAGTATCTAGAATTACAGGGAAGGACCATCTCACATGGCCAGGGATATTAGTATCATTGTTATTGCTATTGTTATTATTGTATTGTTAGTATAGCCACAATTTCATGCCAAACTAGATATGAAAATCAGGCACCACCCTCGCCAGTCACTGTGTGGGAACAATGTAGAGTAGAACACAGTGCCGAGGGAGCCCCTGCTGCAGATAAGTTGAAATCTGAGGAGGGGAGGGATGGGGAGGTGGAGCAGGGGAGAGGGACAGCAACACAGAGAATTTCCACGGAACTCAAGGGCGCCATGACGCCTGTACAAAGCCTTGCCTTCTTTCTCAGGCCCCTGAGCTCCTGGTGACCACTAATCAATTTCTGTTTTCATTTCAAGATCCGAGTGTGGCTGTGTATATTGGTGAATCTCACCAAGCAATTCAGGAAGTCAGGAAGGGCCAGTCATGTGAGCCCAGGACAATAATTTTTTTTAAATTATAGTTTATTTGGTTATTTAGCTTGCATGCATGACGGTGGGGGTATACATGTGAAGGTCACAGGACAACTTAAAGGAGTCGTTTCTCTCCTGTCTCCATGTGTGTCCCACAGACTAAACTCCGGCTTGATAGCATGTTCCTCTACCCACTGGCCTAAGACCCTGTTCTTAAAAACCACAACAAAACAAATAGGAAGGGAAAGTCACATCCCACAGCGTTTGGGATGGTCTTTTCATTAAACTCACATCTCTGAGGAATCACCCAGGGGCTGTTGATTTGTTAGTAACTTCTTTTGAAAAGCAACCTAAGAGTTGAGAATGTAATTCAGTTGACAGAGCGCTTGCTTAGCAAGCAAAAAGCCCTGGGCTCCAGGATCTCCAGTACCACATAAAACCAGGCCTGGCAGCACATGTTTGTAATCCCAGCATGCAACAGGTAAGAAGCAGGAGGATCAGAACATTGTCATCCTTGGCTGCATAGCAAGTTCTAATCCACATGAGACCCTGTCTCACAAAAAGGGGGGGACTTAATTCCTTTCACTGTTCAGGCATGTTTGGGCTATATTGCAGTTTGTTTAACCACCCATGAAAGCTACGTGGGTTCTTTCCAGTGGTGCCTACCGTGAATAAGACTGTGATGAGCATTTATGTACAAGACTTTGTGTGAACACAGTCTTCACTTGGGAGGCCGAGAGTGTAACTGTTGGGTTGTGGGTTGTGTGGTAGTTGCATGTCCAGTGTTTAAAGGAATAAACAAATAGTTTTCCAGAGTGCCTGCACTCCATGCCTCCGCCGGCAGCTAAGAGCAATCCTGTTCCTCTCATCCTGATGATAACTGGATTGTCGCCATTTGTGGTCTTAGCTCTTACGATATTCCTGTATCTGCATCTCTCTGTAGTCTCCGTTTCCATCCCCGATGCCTGCAGCCCTGGGCGTCTTCTCTTTTGTGTCTTTTTGCTCTCTCTGGAACTTCTGCTTTATCATCATAACTGAGTTTTGCCAATTATTTATATACTCTGGATTCTAGCTCCATGTCAGATATGTGCCTCCCAGATGTTTGTCTCTGTGGATATATGTACAGAATGTGTGTACTTAAAGCTCCTAAGGGCGTCTTTTCAAGGCAAAGGTTTTGAGGCACTGAGATGGCTCAGGGGATAAAGGTGTTTGCTGTCAAACCTGGAGGCCCAGGTTCGGTCCCTGAATGCTAAATGGAGTTCCTCTGAACTCCACCCATGTGCCGTGGCATGTACACGTGTGTGCACACATGCATACAAATAAATACAATTAGTCTTTAAATATAATTTTTCTTATTTAACCTTTTTTCAAAGTTATTTATACCCAGGAGGTGGTGGCACACACCTTTAATTTCAGCACTTGAGAGGCAGAAGCAGGTGGATCTTTGAGTTCGAGGCCATCTCGGTCTACAAAGTAAGTTCCAGGATGGCCAGGGCTACAGAGAGAAACCCTGTCTTGAAAAGTCAAAAAATATACATTTGTTTTCATTTCTTGTGCTTTGGTGTTTTGCCTGCATGTATGTCTGTTTGAGGGAGTCAGATCCCCTAACTGGAGTTACAGACAACTGTAGTCTTCCATGTGCGTGCTAGGAATTGAACCTGGATCCTTTGGAAGAACGGCCACTGTTCCTAACCACTGAGCCATCACTCTAGGCCCCAATTTTAAAAAAAAAAATTAAGACAGAAGTTTCTATATGGCTGGCATTCAGTTTGTGAATTTTCCCACTTATGAATGGTGCTGAGTGTCAATTTAAGAACTCTTTGCACAGCCCTAAATTCAAACATTTTTTTCCTTTTTACTTCACATTTATGATCCAGATCCTTTGTGGGTTAATTTTGCAATAAAATGTGAGACTTGAGTGAGCTGCTTCTTCTTCTTCTTCTTCTTCTTCTTCTTCTTCTTCTTCTTCTTCTTCTTCTTCTTCTTCTCCTTCTCCTCCTCCTCCTCCTCCTCCTCCTCCTCCTCCTCCTCCTCCTCCTCCTCCTCCTCCTCCTTCTCCTCCTCCTCCTTCTCCATGGTGTCCTAGATCCCCTGCATCACATGCTAAAAAGACCAGCTTCAGCATCAGTGAGCCCCAAGTACAGTGGTACAAATCTGTAGTTGCAGCATTTGGGATCTGAAGCAGGAGCAATGCTATGAAATTAAGGCTGGTGCAGGCTACAGAGTAAGAATTTGTCTCTTAGTAAATCAGTACCAAAAGGCAGCTGTGTGTCTCTTTATGGGAATTCCCTGTCTATGGCTTGCTTTGCATATAGGGTAAAGGCAGAGGTATAAAAAAAAAAACTTGGGATATTTTGCTTCCTTTTCTCTTTTCTTTTCTTTTTTCTTTTTTCTTTTCTTTTTCTTTTTTTTTTTTTTTTGGATTTGGTTTTTTCGAGACAGGGTTTCTCTGTGTAGCCCTGGTTGTCTTGGAACTCACTCTGTAGGCCAGGCTGGCCTCGAACTCAGAAATTTGCCTGCCTCTGCCTCCCAGAGTGCTGGGATTACAGGCGTGCGCTACCATTGATTAGTTCATTAACTGTTTGGTCTCCAGTGAAGGTATTTGAACATTTCTTCTTAGAGAGTTTTCAAATTACAAAGTCTACTTTCTTCTTCCTTACAAGTTATTTAAATGGTGTTTTCTATTGGATAAGTTGTGGTACTTTGTTTTTTCATGAGTTGATCTATATCATCTAATCTGACAAATTTATGTGTATGGTCTTGTCTGAGGTATGCCTTTACTAGCCTTTTGAAGTCTGCAGGGTCTGTAGTGATTTCCTCTGTTCTGCTCCTGACAGTGATCATTTTTGTCTTCTCCTCCTCATCTTCCTTCTTTTCTCTTTCTCAGTATTGCTAGAGGTCATCAATTTTATATTATTGTTGTTTTTTCCAAAGATACGTTCTTTGATTCCTGAATTGTTTCTCTATTATGTTTCTGTATAAAATTTATCTTTCCTTCTTATTATAAATCTGTCTTGCTCTTCTTTTGGCAAGTGTCTAAGGTAGGCGCTTTGAGACATCTCTTTCTATGATTAACAGTCTGTATTTCCTTCTCCGCATTGCTTTGTCCGCCCTCTCAATTTTGACACATTGAATTTCATTTTCCTTCAGTTCAGCATATTTTTAGATTTCCCCTGAGACTTCCCTTTTTGTCCATGTCATATTTTGTAGATATGTGCTTTTTAGTTCATAGCTGGTTGGAGATTTTTCCTATTATTTTTCTGTTACCAGTTAGTTCAACAATTTCAAATCTTTTTTTCTTTTATTTAAAATATTTTAAGCCGGGCAGTGGTAGTACACGCCTTTAATCCCAGAACTTGGGAGGCAGAGGCAGGCAGATTTCTGAGTTCAAGACCAGCCTGGTCTATAAAGTGAGTTCCAGGACAGCCAGGGCCACACAGAGAAACTCTGTCTTGAAAAAAAATATTTTAGGTTTATTTATTCCATTGAAAATGTGTGCCGGGTGGTGGTGTCGCACGCCTTTAATCCCAGCACTTGGGAGGCAGAGGCAGGCGGATTTCTGAGTTCAAAGCCAGCCTGGTCTAGAGAGTGAATTCCAGAACAGCCAGGGCTACACAGAGAAACCCTGTCTCGAAAACCCCAACCAACCAACCAACCAAACAAACAAAATGTGTGTGTGAAAATAAAAAAGGAAAGAAAAAGTGTGTGTGGCTTGTGTAGCATGTGCAAGCCCGGAGCTGGAGGCCAGAAGAGGACATCTGATCCCCTGGAACTGGACTTACAAATGGCTGGGAGCACCATGAAGATGCTGCGAATTCCCCGGGGTCTCGGCAACAAGTGCTCATAAGCTCTGAACCGTCTCTCTATTCATCTTTGAGAGTGTGTGGACCACTCAGACTTACGTGGTTGCTGGATATATTAGGATTTACATCTGCTGGTTTAGTTTCATTTTCTGTTCAATTTTTCATTTCTGTTTTGTCACACTTTTTTTTTCTTTTTAAGGATTCCATATTGAGGACCTGGGAGGGAAGGAGGAAGGGGAAACTCTGGTCAAGATGTTATATATGATAAAGGAATAATTAACAAAAGAATTCTATCTTGACTTATTATACTACAGTGTGTTTGAGTGTATTTCCTTAGAGAGCTCCCCACTGGTTAGCTGGATAGTACACACGTGTGCATAATTCACCACAGTCAGTTCAGGTGAAATATAGGAAAGTTATCTCCTGGAATTGGAAAGGCAGTTCAGCAGTCAAGAGAGCTTGTTTCTCTTCTAAAGGACCCAAGTTCCATTCCCAGCAGCCACATTAGGTGGCTCGCAACCACCTATAACGCTAGGTCCAGGGAATCCATGCCTTCCTCTGACTTCCACAGGCACCTTCACACAAGTAGCACAAGTGGTGTAGAGCTCCAATCTTAGTACCTGAGTGGATGAGGCAGGAGGATGACAAGTTTGAAGCCAGCCTCACCTACACAGCAAGAACCTGTATGGATCATAAAATAATAAATAGAGACTATGTTCCTTGGCAAACCTTTATCCATTACCATCCTCCATTTATAATATAACTGTCTACCTATTGTTCCTCTGTACATCTGAAACCAAAGCAGGGAGCAGGGGATGGACATTTTACCTAAATTACCAAACCCAGTTTTAGAAATCAAACAGAAGCAAAGGCTGCTATCTTTACCCGTTTGTTGTTGTTGTTGTTTATTGTTTTTCCCTGTGGATGCTTCACACTTCCATTGATCACCACGTCCATGCCCCTTCCTGATGCCCCACGAGTATTTCTCCTGCCGTTTCCTTCCCTTTAAAGAAATTACTTTAACCATTCTTTTAGAATAGTTCTTCCTGGGATAGATTCTTACTTTTCCTTTACCTGAGAATGTCTTGACTCCTCTTTTATTTTTGAAGGATGTATTCACTGGGGATGGACTTCTGCATTGACATCTCTTTTCTTTCAGCACTTAGAAGATACTGTGCCATAGGGCTAAGGATAAAGATGCACAACTGGGATTTCAGAACTTGGGAGTCTAAGGCCAGTCTGGGCTATGTACATACATGAGTGTGTGTGTGCATGTGTGTGCGTGTGTGTGTGCGTGTGCGTGCGCGTGCGCGTGCGTGTGTGTGTGTGTGTGTGTGTGTGTGTGTGTGTGCGTGCGTGCATGCGCGGACAAACCCGGGCATATATATATATATATATATATATATATATATATATATATATATATATATGAGAGAGAGATAGAGAGAGAGATAACATCTATATATCAAGGCTCTTTCTCCTGGGATGTGTATGGAGAGCAAAGCACAACTGATCAGAAATGTTGTACCTCCTTCCTGAGCTGGTCCCCATCTTGTGGTTCGTAGCGAGAAGTCTGCTGTCACTCAACTCCCCTGCCCTGGTTTTCTCCAGCTACTTGGAAGAATCTTCTCTTGGTCTTTACTCCTCAGAAATTTAACTATGCTATGTCTTGGTGTGGATTTCTCTGGGTATAACCTACCTGAGATTTTTTTAGTCTCTTTATCATGGATGTGAGTCTTTGCCAGAGTTGAGGACATCGCAGCCGCTGCTTGTGATCAGCCTGCTCTGCTCTTTCCCTCTTTCTGGGACTCCAGTGACATAGTTTAGATGTTTTTTATAGTCCCCCAGTCCTTGAGTCTGTTCCTCTTTCTTTTTAAGTCTGTTCTTGGTCTGCTGTTAGGACTGAGAGGTTTCGAGTATTCCATGCTCTATCTGTCTGATTCTATTTTCTCTATCAACTTCAGTCAACCTATCTTTAAATTCTGAAACTTACATTTAGTTCCCTTTTATCACTTCTATTTCTTTTCTGGGGACTATTTACTTTTGCATTTATTTCAAGTGTGTTCACAGCTGCCTTGAAATCGTTGTAATATAATTATAACATCCCTGCCATCCGGATGTTGGCATCTAATGATGGATTTTTTTTTCCATTTATTTTGAGATCATCTTGGTTCTTGGAATGACTCATGATTTTCAATAAAAACCTGAGCGTTTAAATAGTGCATTAAGACAATATGGATATTAGTTTAATTCTCTGCCTCAGCTGACCTTCCTCCTCTCCATAGTTTTCCAACAGGGAAAGTGATGCCACCACATTGCTGCCAGATGAAGACAGATGCCATGGCCCTCTGCTCAGTCTTGTTGACCTCTGAGTACCAACTCTCACTGTTCCTGACAGAGGGAAGTCCCAGATCCCCAAGCAGCCTCCACTGATGCTGAGGTGGAGAGTGTCCTCATTACCACTGAAGGATGTAAAAGTCTAGACTCTCAGGCAGGAGTGGCAAGAGGCATCTAGGTTCCTCACAACGCTCTCCAGGCCACCAGAACCATGGGAGGTTTCGGAGAACGTCTTACTTTGGCCTCTCTGACATGACCCTGGTTAGTGAGTTGCCGTGCAGTGTAGAAGTACAGGTTCTACACTCAGTCTTTGCTGGCACAGGGGAGGCAATGTTTTTGCTGGGTGCTTGGCTAAAATAAAATAGTTCATGACACTCAGCTTAGGCTGCTGTAACAAACCACCATGGACTGGAAATTTGGACCAGTTAAAACTATAGACACTTATAGCTCACAGTTCTGAAAGCTGGGGAATCTAAGGTTGAGATAGTTACTACTTTTTAAATATTTATCTGTTTGTCTGTGTGTACCTGCATGGATCTATGGTACAACGTGTGTGTGTGTGTGTGTGTGTGTGCGGCAGAGACCGTTAGAACTGGACTTGCAGGTGGTTCTGAGCCATCTAATATGGCCTCTGGCAACTGAACTCCAGTCCTCAGCAAGAGTAGCAGGCATCTGCCAAGCCACCTCTCCAGCTCCTCTTTTCAAAGCTACTAATCTCATGGTGAGGACCCCACATTCATGACCTCATTCAACCTTAATGACTTCCCAAAGGCCTCATCTCCAAGTAACACCACTCTAGGGGCTAGAGGTCCAGTAGAGGAGTTTTAAGGAGACATAATTCAGTCTAGAGCATTACCTAAAATTTTCCATCTTGGTAAGATGCCCTTTCTTTTAGCTGGAGAGAACAGGTTTTTGATAAGGCCTTTTACCTTTGTTGGCATTTCCAGGTGGCTGGTTCTTTCAATTACAAGTTCGAGAGTAAAAAGAAAAGCCAGGGAATATGTTGTCTCTTTATTCTGGTGAACCCCAAACATTCTCCCTCCTTCTCTCCACCTCTGGGAGTCTTCTTATGATTGTCTATATGTAACATTGGCTTATAATAGGAATAGGAAAATTATGAGCTATGTTGTATATATATGTATATTGTGTGTATATATGTGGGTGTTGTGTGTATGTGGTGTATATGTAAGTGTTTGTATATGTCTGTATGAGAGACACACACACAGACAGACAGACCCACTACTGGGCATCATCTCCCAAGTTTTGGCCACCAGCATTTCTCAGTGGCTCATAAACTTTAGTTGATAATTTGTACACTTTTATGCAACACATTGTATTTTCTTGAAAAATAAAATTATATCCTGTCAAGAATCACAGGGAGGGATGTTTAAACAAAATTGACTTTGCCCAGTGAATTAGAACACCAACTTTGGATCATGATATTTCTTATGTACTTGCAAATTCTTTCTACAGAAAACTGAATTGTTATTTCACATTTGGGGGACTCAGACTTCTTGTTCTATTTAATCTTACAGAGCTTGAGCTAAATAGTGTGGCCTTATTTGTCCTAGAACAGTGGTTCTCATTGGTCTCCATGAGTCTTGGGTGCATGTTCACAAATTAAAACCATTTTCACAATAATAAGACATGGTATATTTTATGCCTGTGTTACCTTTGCCCTAATACCACACAGGGATGAGTAAAGGTGCTGACACCTTAACGTGAATCAAGTTGTGATGCAAACCCATATGAAACTTGCATAAAAGACATTGATTTAAGTGAATTGAAGACAAGCCACAGACTGGAGAATATATTCACAAAACACACATCTTCTAAAGTGTTAGTACTTCGAATATACAAAAGATTCTTAAAACTCAACAATAACCTAGTTAAGTAATGGATGAAAGATGTAAATAAGCACCTTGAAATATGAAGCTTATATAAAAGATCCATTGATTTAAACTAATTGAAGCCACAGACTGAGAGAAAATATTTACAAAACACACTCTCATAAAGTATCGGTACCCAAATATGCAAGTAGTTCTTTAAACTTTACAACAACAAATAACCCAACTAAATGATGGGCAAAGTTGGTAATAAATACCTTACATGTGATCTGTGTGCATGTTGGTATGCACACAGATGCTGCTCAGCTTCCTTAACAATAAAGTGAGACAGTACTACACATGACATTAGAATACCATAGTAATACCAAACTCTGGTAAGAAGGCAGACAGACGGTAGAAACTCAGCTGGCCCCTGTAGAAATGCAGAAAAAAAATTAATTCAGAAAACAGTCTGACAGTATGTGTGTGTACCTTTGTGTGTGTGTGCACCTGTGCATGTGTGTGCCTGTGTGTGCCTGTGCATGTCTGTGCCTGTGTGTGCCTGTGTGTGTGCCTGTGTGTGCCTGTGCATGTGTATGCATGTGTGTGCCTATGCATGTGTGTGCCTGTGCATGTGTGTGCCTGTGTGCACCTATGCATGTGTGTGCCTGTGTGAATGCACAGGTGAAGGCCAGAGGAGAATGCCATGAGTCCTGTTCTACCACTCTCCACCTTATTTCTTTGAGACAGGGTCTCTCACTGAACCTGGAGCCTGGGTACTTCCTGTCCCATACTGCTGGGCTCATAAATGTGTGTGTGTGTGTGTGTGTGTTCCCACACCTGGCTGGGGGCTTGTACCCTGACAAAGCAACTTAAGGGAGAAGAAGTTTGCTTTAGCTGCCAGTTCAAGGGTTCATCAGGACAGGAAAGTGACAGCCAAGGGAGTTTGGGGCATCTGGCCACATGGCCTCCACAGTCAAGAAGCAGGCAGTGAGGAATGCTTGTGCTCTACTCACTGTCTTCTTTTTACACAGCCCGGGATCCCAGCCCAGAGAATCGAGTCACCCGTAATGTGTGGGGTCTTCCTACCTCAACAGACCTAATCAAAATAATCCCCTACTAGCATGCCCGGCCTGTCTCCTAGGTGATCTGAGATGTCACCAAAATGACAACTGAAACGAAATACCACACTGTGTATCTGTACATCAGGAAGAACCCTAAGGTGAACTGTGGGCTTTAATTGATGATACTGGATTAAGATTGGTCCATCAGTTGTAACAAATACACCTCAATACTGAAGTCTGATTGGATTGGTGGGAAATGCCTGTGCTCCCAGCACTCAGAAGTATAGGAGAATCTGCAGACAGACAGTTACATACCGAGTTCAAGGCCAGCTTTGGCTACAAAGTGAGATTCTGTCTCAAACAAATGCTGGGGAGAGGTGGCAAGATGGCCCAATGGTTAGCTGCACTGCCACCAAACCTAAGGACCTACATTTGGTCCCTGCTGGGACACATAGAAGAACAGAACCAACTCCTAAAAGACTGACCTCTACGTGCATGCCATAGCATTAGTTTACTCTCTCTCTCTCTCTCTCTCTCTCTCTCTCTCACACACACACACACACACACACTAAATAAGAGGAGTAAAAAAGAATTAAGTTCTACATAACATTTCAGATTTCACATTTTTACTAACCTTTAAGAAACTACCACTAGTTGAGTTTTGGTTGGACATTGAAAAAAATATCCATAATTAGTTTCAAAGGCTGTGGTGACACTATCTTTCCCAACTACACAGCTCTGTAGGGGCAGATTTTCTCCCTGTACTTAAACCAAAGCAACATATTATAACAGATTGAATGAAAAAGCAGACAGGGGAATCCAACTGTCTTCTATTAAGTCAAAATCTAAAACAATTCTCTCCTCTCATTAAATTGTTTATTTCAGAAAGTGCAGATATTTTTCAATGTTGTTAACATGTAATGGTTTATTACTATTTTTAAAGTATTTAAAAATATCTGTTATCATTTCTATTGCTTTCTTCGTTTTGAGACAGTTTCTTACTGCACAGCCCAGTTAGCCTCAAATTTGCAGTGATCTTTCTGCTTCAGCCTCATGAGTACTAGGATTACAGGCGTGTGCCCCCATGCCCAGCCTCAGGAGTACTAGGATTACAGGCGTGTGCCCCCATGCCCAGCCTCAGGAGTACTAGGATTACAGGCGTGTGCCCCCATGCCTAGCTTCTTGTTCTCTCCGTGTGTCTCTGTCTCTCTGGGTCTCTGTCTCTTTCTCTGTGGTGTTTATATATGTGCAGGTGCATGTGTGTATGCATGCATGCAGGGGCCAATTCCTCAGGAGCTGTCTGCCTTGTATTTTGAGCTAAACCTCCTACCAGGATCTGGGTTTGCTAAGCAGCCTGGCCTAGCTGGCCCCAGCCCCAGCCCTCCCAAGTGCTGTGATTACAGGTGCATGCCAACGGTCCGCCTGTTTTGTTTTGTGTTGGTTTTGTTTTTGTTTTCAAGACAGGGTCTCACTATGTAGCTATCTATCTGCCTGCCCTGGAACTCACTGCATAGATCAAGCTGGACTTGAAAGCACAGAGATCTAACTGCCTCTGCCTCCCTCCCGAGTACATGGATCAAAGGCGCTATGCACTGTGCCAGGCTGTGCCTGGCTTTTTCAAGTGGATTCTGAAAATCAAACTCTAGTCCTCATGTTTGCCTAGTGATCACTTTATCCACTGAGGTAAGTTCCCAGGCCCCCTAATTTCTTATACAGTAAATACAGATATACAGGATCCACACTACCAAAAGTCCTTTAGATTCTTCAATTTATTATTATTATTATTATTATCATCATTATTGTCATTATTATTATTATTATTATTTTTAGTATAAAGGGGTGATGAGATCAAAAAGTTTGGGAGCCTCTGCTCTAGGTCAGTGTGGTCAGTAGGCATTTTAACAAGGGAGCTGCTGGCAGCTGCTGCATTCACTGTCGAAAAGCTGCCAGTATCCCGAAAGTGGCCATCGTGCTGTCTGGGTGCATCTCAGAATCCTCTTTTTTTTTTTCAAGTATAAATTTGGAATTTGTTCAATCTTTATTCTTCGGTTATCTCCCTTTAAAATTAAACATTTCAAAAATATAATAAAACACGAAGGTAAATAAAAAGCAGGGAAGTCACGTGTATGGTGTGGGAACATAAGGCTTGCCATTACAGCTTTCGATGGCAGATAGTTTACAATAAACACTGGGCTTAGCCTGGTAGAAAATAGTCACAGACAGGAGGCAATTACTCGTCCATCTCCAAACGTCAGAAACGCTGGACTCCCTCCAGTTGAATAATTCAGATCTGCCAACTGCCACTCACTGCTTTTTGTTGTTGTTGTTGTTTTAATTAAATTGAAAGGGGGGGGGGGAAGGAAAGGAACAAGGGCTAACCCTCCCTTAGAAATGAACCAAAATGCCACGGAGGGCTAAATCCGTGACCTACCTTTGACGGTGTCTTTATCAACCTTGAGTGAGTGTAAACGGAATGTATAAGTACGTGCAGGGAGGGCTGGCTGCCAGAGATCTGAGTATCACTGGGATTCTATAAACAGTGGAGAAGAGAGAGGCTCCATCCCCATGCAGATAGGCATGCAAATGGACCTCTTAACAGGGCTTGCATCATCTGATACAAAATAACAAATACACCCAAACAGAGAAAGCAAGAGGAGAGGAATTATGCAAAAATTCTGTTGTTAAGATATGTGTGGGCAGAACTGCTCAAAATAGAAACCCAACAGCTTTCCAATGACTTGAAGGGTTTAGATAAAGAAAATATAACCTCTGTGATTCTTGGTTAATCCTCCTTCCTCTGGCTTTTCTTTTTTTTTAATTTTGGTCAGAAACTGTTACCCACCTCTGCTTATTTGAGGGCAGTGGAACGGTTCAGAAAAAAGTACCTGAAACAGAGTCTCACCAGCATACACTCTAATTTTAGAGTCTTTGCATTTAAAAAAAGAACCGTGGCAGAATTCAAGGTCAAGGCAGAATTCAATTCAAGGGAGAGAAAACTGGCGCTCATATATTATGTATCTCTATTGTGGTTCAAGAATCACTGATGGCAGGCAGTGCCTGCTATATAAACATTTCAGACTAAAGGGTAATTTGGCATCAACTCCAGGTGCTATCCTAAAAGGTTTACCTGTGATTTATCAATACCTTAGATTATTTTGGGTCATGGGTTCTTAGTGGGATGCTGGATACATACTTATACTGGGTGTTTCTTGATAAAAATGAACTATGTATTTAAGTCTACTTTTGATGGCTTCATCATTTCCTTGGCTAAGAGACTGTGTCGGGGCCACAGTGGAAGCTTCCAATTTATTGTATAGTGTATGAAAAAAAGGTTTTTCTTTACAGCTGTGTTTAGCAAAACTAGCGTCTATCCCAAAACTAGTGAATCCGACTCATTTTATGTTTAAAAAAAAAAAAAGCCCTTAAAAGTAACTTAAACCACATCTCAGGAAGTGCAGCAGGCATTCACATTAATTTCCTTATGCAAATGTGTGGTGCCTCACAGGGCTGCAGCCTAAGGATGTGGCACTGTGAGGAGTGGGGAGGTGGGTGTGCTTCAGCAGGAGACCTGAGGCAAGGCGCAGGCGGCTGTTGGGCGGTTGCCATCCTGGTCCTGATGCTGGCTTGTTGGTCTCACAGAGCCTATAGCAGGAGTAGGTCCACTGGTATCTGGTCAATATTTTAGAAGCCAACAGAATTTAATGACGGGGCTGGGAAGATGGTGCAGCCCTAGGTCCTTGTCACACAAGCACACGGAACCTAGAAAATCTTTAGAGCCCACATTAAAAAAAATAAGATAAAATAAAACAAAACAAAAAGCTGGGTGTTGTGGGTGGGCTAGGCTTCTAACCCCGCCGCAGAGGAGGAAGAGACAGGCAGATAGATGCCTGGGTCTTGCTGGCAGCTAGTGTAGCCTATTTCGTGAGAAGCTTGTATAAAACAAACAAAAGAACCAAAGTGAATGGCTCCTGAGGAACGGAATTCATGGCTTCTGACCTGTGCACACACTTGCATATACATGTACCCATGGGGAAATGAACACACAGACAGATACACACACACACATACACACACACATACTCACACACGCACACACTCACACACAGACACACATGCACAGACATACACACACCTCAGTGATAAACATGAAGAAATCTTGAATTCAGTTGCATTTTGAAGGTTTGTAGGCAGAATATAGTTCCTGAGTCTACTTTCTTTGACCCTTACAATATTTTCCTAAAAATTGAAAATGTCCACACAGCAGAAAATCAAACACATCCCCCAAATCCAAATTTCTATCTTCTCTGCATTTTCTGGCCATACTAGAGCAGTCATGGTTCACAAAATGACAAGAGGAACAAGACCTGGCCAGGCTGCTCCCCTCCCTGAGGCAGGCCCAGCCAATCCTGACCAAGCCTGCCTCTCTGTACACACTACCCAAAGGGTGCCAGGGTGGAAACGGCCCGTGATGGGGGAATTAATTGCACTGTTTCTCTGAAGTCTGTCAGGATTCTAGGCCTGACTCCGCTTGCGCCAAAGCTGAGGTCTAGGAGATGAAGTACTTAAGTCAGACTCTAAAATTCAGGGGTGTTTCAGCTGTGTGCATGTGCGACGTACGTGCATGTTCGTGTGTGTGTGTGTGTGTGTGTGTGTGATTTGCACATGTGCAGGTGCAGATGAGTGTGCACAGACGCGTGTGCACAGGTCAGAAGTACCTGTTAGATATTCTCCTCGGCCACTCCCAACTCTGTTTTTTGAGGCAGGATCTCTCACAGAGGCTGGAACTCATGGCGGAAATCAGATAGACTAGCTGGGCAGTGAGCTCCCAGAATCCACCTGTCTCCACCTCCCTGGTAATGCTGTTACAAACTCATGCCTCCATACCTCATGACATCTGTCATGAGGATCCGAACGCCTATCTTCCTGCTTGCACAGCAAGTGTGCCAACCAAACCATCTCCCCAGTCCCACTTTGACCTTTATAGACCAAGCTGTAAGTGAGAATTACGTGGGAGACTTAAAAATCACCTCACCCCCACTCAGGGCCAATGTATCTGAATCTTTGAGAGAAGTCCAGACGTCAGTCTTAGAATGTTCACTAAGAGACTCCAGCATAGAGAGACAGGGAAAACCATGATTTAATATGATCACATAGATTCCTTCCTCTCCCCCAATTCTGTGCTCTTCATAGCTTGAAAGCAACTTCCAGGAACCTAGAATAACCATTCACACTGGTAATGGCTCATCTGTCAGAATGCCAGCAAAGAATGAGCATTTTACACGTGTACACACACACACACACACACACACACAGTGTGGACATAGCTGCCTCTCTTTTTCTCTTTCTTTTGGGAGGGGCATGTGGAGGTCAGAGAACAGGCGTGGGAGACAGCCCTCACCTTGTACCACGTTTTCTTGACAGTCTCTCTTACTGTTCTCGGCTGCATACACCATATTATCTCACCCCCAAGTTTCCGGCATGTCCCTGTCTCACCCCCATCTCCTGGTAGGGGTGCAGAGGGACTGCATCCCTGTGCACTACCAAGTCCAGTCTTTCACATGGGTCCTGGGGATGCAAACTCAGGCCTGTCCACCAGGCTTGTCAAAGCACACGCCTTTCCTGTTGAAGTATCTCCCCAGCCTCTGAAACAAATTCTTACTATGTAGTCCATATTGACCTTAAACTCCCAACATAGCTCAGGCTAGCCTGGAACTAACGTCTGCCTCTGGAATGTTGAAATTACAGGCATGTACCATCATGTCTTGTTTTTTCCTTTCATATATATTTAAATCATCTGTAGCATTCATATGATACCTAGTACAATGTAACTGCTGCAGAAATGGCTGCTGAGTTGTGTTGCTTAAGGAATTTTTACAAGAAAGATGTATGTTTGTTATAGACTCATCGAAAAATATTTTCCATCTGGTATAGGATGTAGCTCAATCTGTAGAGTGCCTGCCTAATAAGCCAGAGACCCTGGGCTTGATTCCTAGGACTAGGAATTCTAGGAGTGTTGGCACACACAGGTAATCCAAGCACTCTAAGGGCAGCAGAAGAATTAGAAGTTCAAGGTCACATTCATAGCAAGTTCAAGGCCAGCCTGAATTACATAATACTTTCTCTCTCTTCCTTTCTCCATATATATATATGTATATGTATACACACACACACACACACACACGCACACGCACACGCACACGCACATACACACACATGTATACACACATATATACACACACATATGTTTTTTTCATCTGTGGTAAGTTAGTTAAACCCATGAATCCAAAGCCTGTGAGTCTCAAGAGTTGAGTCCACTTGCTGTGTGTAGACAGTCTTGCATACCAAATAAAGCCTGGAATGGGGGTGGGGAGAGGGGACAGTCTACGGAGAGCTGTAGAGAGCAGTGTGACGTTTCTCCCTTCTTTCCACCATCCAGGAAGAGTGCCATCTGGGCACTTCTACCTGTTTTCACACTTCCCACATCCACAGGCTCTCTTTGCCAGTCCTGTCCTTAAATCGGAACCTACAAACCCTGAACAGAGAGCTAAGTTAGAGGACGCCTTCGGAGAGGACAGCATCTAATTGTGTCTTCCAGTGACTGCCTTGTCACTGGTACTCTGCAAGGCTTCAAAACAGTTGTTTCTCCAGCCTTGGGGGATTTCCAGCCCAAAGGTCTAAGTCTAGTGGTTAGCCGGCCTCCACCCTGGCCTTATCGTGCAGCCACAATGGAGGGCAGGGAGGGACGGCTTGTCAGGCTGAGTTCTATGGAAACAGGGCCAGTTCCAAAGGCAGGAAAAGCAGGCTACAGTCCAGAATACATGGATCAGGGATGCCAGGAGCCTCTAGCTTTCCCAGGAACCTCTTGCAGCCCTAAGCCAAAAGACCTGTAGATACCCTGACGTATGCGCATGCTCCGGGTGCACCCAGATCAGTCACTTCTTTTTTTTTTTTTTTTTAAGATTTATTTATTTATTTCATGTATATGAGTACACCATTGCTCTCTTCAGATGCACCAGAAGAAGGCATCGGATCTCATTACAGATGGTTGTGAGCCACCATGTGGTTGCTGGGAATTGAACTCAGGACCTCTGGAAGAGCAGTCAGTGCTCTTAACCACTGAGCCATCTCTCCAGCCCATAGTCACCTCTTTCTTACTACAAATTCTACATAGTTTCACATCAACATCCTTTCAGTAAACACAGACTGACTAGTGTGGTTGTTCTAGGCTGATTTTGATAAAAAAACGGTTTGGAGGTTTCCGCCAGACAGGGAGGGGAAGGAAACATGAGGGTCAGGAAATGGGCACAAGGGCTGGCAGAGGTGAAGACTATCGCCACCCAGCTCCTGGATTAGACAGAGTCTGGCACAGCTGAGAAATGTTTCCGTGGGAAGGGAACTACCTAGCAGCAGGCACTGAGGCAGGCCTGGAGCAATCCTCAGAGGCCCTTCTGCTGTCCCTTGCACCGTGAGAATCTTCCTGTTGGTCCAGTCTTCCTCTGCCCTCCAGGGTCCCACACCTACTTCTATTGTTTAACTGACTCTAAGGTCCTGTTTATCTACCTTCCTCCCCTCAGGCACAGAGGCTGCGTCTTAGTCTGCTGGGAGGCTTAACACTTGGCCCCGAAGTGCTTATGTAAACGATGATGAAGTACTACACCCATAGGTCTGCTGCCCCTGCATATTTGGGGGTTCCAAAAGAATGTCTTCCTGACATGGCACTCAAGCGAAGGGGGTTACAAACTTCTATTTCAAAGGAGACAATTTCAAACTCTGATATATTTTAAACAAAGATGAAGGAGAAGAGGTGTAGGGCATGCTGGGACAAGAAGATATTACCACTTGTGGATACACACAACCATTTAGATGCTGCCAGAATGTTGCCTCTGCCCTTGTCTGTGTGCCTGTGTGCCCACTTCACTGTTTTACCCTATGAACCAAAGGTCTCTGTGAAAAAAGATCAGCAGGATGACTTGTTTTGTGTTAAAATAAAGAAATTGCAAAACTTTGCCACAATTAGAGGGTTATCATATTTATTAACAAAATGACCCATCAGTATATCTTACTCAGCGTTCGAGATAATGCTGCAAATGTGTGCCGGGCTATGAGAAGGCTCAGGGCTCCAGCACCAGTGTGTGGCCTTGAAGGAGGAATACAGGGAGACTCTTTGTCCTCTGGCTGCTTCAGTGTATTAAGGAGAGATAATGGTATATTCAATGGGTATGAGAAAAGCTTAACATTAGTCTGCACGAAGCTCTTTGAAATGCATGAAGGGATCACAGCATCTCAATCCAACACTTGTCCTAGCGTCCACTCAGGGCCCTTGTCTGGGCATCTGTAAAAATCTCTTCGTGGATGTGGCGCGCGCACACACACACACACACACACACACTCACTTCCAAATGGCTTAATTGCTTTTAAAATTTTTCAGTAAACACATTGGAATGATTACGAGGCATCTGTACAGTGTACTGCCTGCAAGTCTGCCACGAGAAGAGCTATTTGAGAAATGAAATCACATCAATGAGAGAATTACCAATGAGTCAATTGGTGAAATATTGCATTAGCAGTGGCCTCTGACCCAAATGATGCCAACCAAATGCTTTTTCCCTTCTCTCTAATTTAATCATTTTTCAATTAGGTTAATTTCCTTAAAACCACACAGATAAGCCACTTGTGTTACACACCACACACACACACACACACACACACAGGGATGTTGATGAAATAAAGGACTTACTACAGTTGTGTGTGACTCTCTGCTGCTTGATTCTGGAAATGAATATTACCTTGGTAGTTTTTTTTTTTCTCTCCTGTTTGACAAGAATCTTTCCAAAATTACTCAATGAAGTGTGAAGTCAAGGGACACCCCCTACTCTCCAAAACAACCCTCAAGGCAGAAACCCAGCCACCACATTATGAAAGCATAGCTAGACAAGCCCCAAACTATGGCCGCTGGACACACTGACTGGCTGTTTTGAAAACTCGGCTTTAAGGCAGACTAAGCAGCTGGAAGGTGGTTTTGTGAGGGTTGTTGACAGGCCTGTGCTCGGGCTTGCTGGGAGGGTGAGCTCCACACACATCCAGGAATTTGTTTGAGGATAGAGCGTGGTTAAGTCATGTTTTAAGAATGTTCTCTCATTATCCTGACTCAGGGGGGGCCGTGAGGCACAGAAGAGATGCTGTTCGGTGATACCTTCTGTTCTGTCTGGTTGTCAAGAACTGCCTTCCACAGTGCAGAGGACGGAAGACTCACGTCACTCACCCGAGGTTACCCCGTTCACGGGAGTGAACCCTGTCTTTGTCACAAAGCTGAAGAACTGCTTTTCCAGACTTGCTAGAAACTCCTGACCTGGCGGGGGTGGGGGTGGGGGTGGGGGTGGGGTAGGGGTGGGGGAGTAGGGGGCAGTTTAAACCAGAGAGCTGGTATAGAATGGAGAAGAGAGTTGCGAGGAGGTAAAGGGAACAGAGAAGGGATTCGGTGGAAGGCAAAAGCCAATTACTAAAATCTACAGAACCAGCCAAGAAATTTGTTTGGGAAAGAGAAATCTAAGATCTGTGGTTTGGCAAGTAATGCTGACTTGTGATGAGAAAGGCAGAAAAGAAAGGGGAAACGGGGCTGAGGAGGGAAGGGGAAACGGGTAGAGAGTACGGCAGGCCAGAGACCCAGAGGAACCAGGAGGCCAAGGGAGTGAGAGTTGGTGCACACCCCAGCATCTCAGGATCAGACTTGGGGGGCTTCGCAGGGAACATACTTGCTGTGCAAGCATAGACCTGAGCTCGAATCCCCAGCACCCATGTGCAAAAAAAAAAATAAAATAAAAATCTAGGCAGACATTGTGTGTCTGTAATCCCAGCACTGGGGGAGTGATCCATAGGGCTCTATGGCTGATCTGGCTGGATCTGTGAACTCTGGGTTCAGTGAGAGCCCAGTCTCAAAAAACAAAGTGGAGGAATAGAGATAGCACTCAAAGGTGAAGTACTTGCCTAGTATGCAGGAAGCCTGGGTTCGAACACCCGCATAACTGGGTCTGGTAGTGGGTGCCCATCATCCCAGTGCTTGGAAAATGACGGCAGCACGCTTGAGGCCAGACGGGATACAGGAGACTCCATCTCAAAACATAGTTTTTAAGAGCATATATGATAGCAAGTAACTGAGGAAGATATCCAATGACATTTGGCCTACACACACACACACACACACACACACACACACAAATGTGACAAGGTAAGCCTGTAAAAAGAAGCTATGAGTTAACAATCAGGATATAGCAGGTCCAGTGCGGGACACAGGGCTGCGTGTCTGTCCTAGAGGTAGGAGAAGTACCTGATGGCACCTGATGATTTATCTTTCGACATCTTTTCTCCTGTCAGTTGATAACACACTTCGTTCAAAGTTTCCTTAAAGACCAGACTAGGCCGGGCAGTGATGGCGCACACCTGTAATCCCAGCACTCTGGGAGGCAGAGGCAGGTGGATTTCTAAGTTCGAGGCCAGCCTGGTCTAGAGTGAGTTCCAGGACAGCCAGGGCTACACAGAGAAACCCTGTCACAAAAAAACCAAATCCAACCCCCCGCCCCCTCAAAAGACGAGACTAGGAGTCATGAGGTCGTAACTATTGTTTCTGGTGACAAACTTCCTGGTAGATAGAAATAAAACGCTCCCCATGCGAAGTCAAGAATGCCGCAGGTGAGCACGCGTGCATCCACGCAGACACTGAGGCACACACACAGTTAAAAGTCCTGGCATGGAGGAGGGATGGAAAATAAACATGGTGTGAAGCGAGGGATGCAGCTCCTGGCCAGCTGCTTTCCTGGTGTGTGACAGGCCACGGGCTCCATCTCCAGTACCACAAAAAGGACAGAACAGGGTCAGTAAACTGGCTCAGCAGGTAACGAAGCCGGCAGCAGGCCTGATGACCTCAGTGTGAACTCTGGATCCCACACGGTAGAGAGAACCAACTCCTGAAAGTTGTCCTCTGACTTCTACATCTAGATGTGGTGACACAAATGTATCTGTGTCACACACACACAATAAATAAATAAATAAATAAATAAATAAATAAATAAATAAATAAATAAATAAGTAGGACTATTTAAAAAACCTAAAACAATAACAACAAAACCCCTCTCCTATGGCTTTCTGAGGTGCTTGGAATGAAGTTCATCCGATTCTCTCAGAGCCTCATCACTTTTTCCTCACGCCGTTCTCCGGCTGCCTGGCTTCCCTTAGTTCCCTTGACCCCTCCGCTTTCTTCTGCCTGAGGACTTTCTCTCCATCCCTGGAGTCCTCCTCCTCCTTCTCCTTTAGGTCTCACCCAGAGAGACCGTCTTCAGCCACCCCCTCCAATAGCTTCCCACTCTCCCCACCACGACTCCCAATATTTCCCTGTGGCTATTCCCTATTAGCAAATACCTACCACTCACCACCTGTTGGCATTTATTGATCTGTGTGGACATAAATTGCCTTTGACACTTATAGCCATTCAATAATTATTTGCCGATCAAACAAACACATTTGGTATCCACAGCTTTGACTGAGGGCGGCCCGCTTCAATAACCACACTTTCCTCTCTCCCCTCCCACTCCTGGTCCCCCCAAGTCTAGTTCCCACCTGTGCCTGGCAGCCACTCGTGCTGCCCCAAAACACCCTTAGCCCAGACGAAGGGGAAGTGAGCCGCTGCGTTCATGTCGGGCAGAGGCAACGCAATAGAGGGGAGATGAGAGAGACTGTCTCATCTGCTGTCCTCTGTGGCGTTACAGAAACAGCGAGAGAATGGCCGAGAAAGGTTTCTGGGCTGAGGTGGAGGGCAGGCCTCAGAAGGTAAAATCATTTGCTGGTTGGGAATGAGGGCCTGCGTTTGAATCACCAGACCCCATGTAAAGCCAGACCACAGTTATGCACGGCTGTAATCCCAGCGTTTCTGAGGGGAGATAGGCGACAGAGATGGGGGAATGCTTGAAGACTCTGGGGCCAGCTAGCCTGGAGCACAAGAAGCAAACAAGAAAGCCTGTCTCAAACGAGGTGGAAAGCGAGAACCAGTACACAAAGTTGTCCCCTGACCTCCACACTCGAGTCATGGCGCACAGCAGTCATACACATGTATCATATACACACGTGCACATATAATAATGATGGTGATAAAAAGACAGAGGGCAAGTGCTAGAAATGTTTATGTCAGGGATGGATATCCATCTGTGTGCTTGCTGCACCGACCCTGGGAAGAGGGAAGGGCACACCACCTCTGCTCCCCTGACCTGTCTGGGTTTTGCAGCTCTGGTTTTCCTCACTTACTCTGCCCTTTTGCCTGAATACAATGCTATAGCATAGCCCATCGAAGCCCAGACGAGCTTGGCGCTGGAGCTCCCCGCCTTCTTGATAAGCGTCTCTTTTGTTTGTTTGCTTTGGCCTGAGCACTTAATTTGTCCAGAAACCTATTTAATGCTCAGTGTTTTTCTTTTTTTTTTTTTTTCCTTCACAGTTCTGGAGATAAAACCCAAGACCTTGCACACACTAGGCAAGTACTCTACTGCTGAGCTACACTGTTATTCCCCACGTAGGATTCTTGCTGCAGTCATATCCTCTGAAGGCTGAGCCTCATACAGGCAGGGCTTGAAGAGCAGCCCACAACTTGCGCTCTTGGCTAAACATGTATGGCCTGAGTTTATCCGAAGTCCAAACAAATCAGATATTCCTTCTGGACAGAAGTCAAATTCTTTCCTTTGGTAACCATTTTTCAGAAATTAAAAAAAAAAATAAAAAAGAAAAGAAAGGCAATATATTTGTTCAGAGTTCTTGTAATCAAATCCAATCTTACATCAGAGGCATTAATTATCATAATGAAAGGTTCTGAATACTCCAAATCTTCCAAAAGAGATAAAGCAGTAAAGGTTTAATGGATCTTCTGAGAAGCATTTCAGCACTGGGGAATCTAAGGCCTCTAATGAATCTGTTCCCTCTTTGTAAGACAGTACACAGACCAGCCATGACTCCAACAGAGGAAAATTCTAAGAGCTCTCCTACAGGACATGCTTTATTAAGAAATTAATTGTAGGGCGTGTGCCAATCTCTAACAGAGTCCACTTTATTCCACAGAAGAATTGGATTGGGAACATCTGATCTTTGAAAACCCAACCGGCATTACTAAGTTTCATATTGTTCATGGCTGGCTGCAAGCCTCAAATGAGATCCACCCTCCCTGTTAGAGAAGAAGTCTTAATAAAAGGGGTCTCTCAAATGCAACCTAAAAATTAGCCACAAGGATAATAGCAATGTTTTAAAGACATAGTAAGCCTTTGAAGGTATTCTTGGATGTGGTGGATGATGTACCTTTGGGTGTCAATAGACACCTGTAATGTAATCCATGGCCGGCGTTGCTGGGTGTTGGGCAGCGACCACTTACAAGGCACACCACCAGGAACTCGGCCTTCAGTGTTCCATTCATTCTCACAGGACAGGAAGCCCTAATTATTCTGCTAACTCTGGGGATCTTCAGCTTTGAAGAAGTGATAAAAAGCTGTTTGCTCTCAAACAGCAAATGGCACTGATGGGAATTTAACCTAAGTTCTCTTGAAGCCATACTCCGCTGCGGATAATGTGAATAGGAGAGAAATAGCTCCCATGAAGTTTAGCAAGAAAGGACCTGACTGATCATGAAGTCGTGAAGTGTCCAAAAGCTTGGAGATGAATCAGCCAGATCAGTTATCAGATGGAGCTGTCCCTGGGTAGGAGGAAGGTTATTCCTTAAGGTCTCCTCCTGCTGCTGCTGGATAAATCCCATAAGAATAAACACACAATTCCCTTAAATCTAATTCAATATGCATCTAGCCTTCTGATCTTTAATTCAGCCTTTCCACATGGAGCGAGCACCTGGCATGCCAAACAAGGGTCAGTCTGCCAGATTTATTCTCTGGGAAAAAAAATTGATGGTAGGATTACTGAGAATCCGTTCCTAAATGACTAATTCCGAGTTAACAAAAATGAGTCCCTGGGGCTGGGGAGATGGCTTGTGAGCATCAGGGTTCAGATCTCCAGAACCCATATGGAAAGCAGAGCACAGCGGTCTATTCTGTGGTCATCTACACTGTGGTTGTCCCAGCAATGGTGAGATGGAAGAAGACCAGCGAATCCCAGGAGTGACACCTGAAGTTATTCTCTGATGTGCGCACATAACTGTACATGTACGCTCATGCTCACACAAACGTGTAGAGGGCATGAGGATCTCAGGCCCACAGATAAGCGATAGGGAAACCAGAAATGATAAACACATAGGCTTGTCTCTGCAGTGGAAGGCGTGGGTACCTGCTGCCCACCCAGAAGGCCGGGGGTGGTGCTATGTGTAGGACCAGGCCACACCCAAGTCCCCCAGACTATTATGCTGATCCCAGATCCTTCCTGCTTTATTTTGAGCATCGTTTCTCAATCACTAGAAGCCATCTTTAGGGGAGATGTCACACGTACTTTGTAGCTTGGTGGCTTCTATCATATCTATATGACTGAGACCATACCTGATCCTCCCCTACGCTCTTAAACCTATAGAACCAATCTTTATGGAAGAAGTCACATGTACTTTGCAAAAGAGTTTTGATGATGTCATACTGAAAGTTTTGTTGTGCATATGGGACTGAGATCAATATTACCAGGAAACTTTCCCTCCAAACTGTGCTTTACTTAAACATGTCTAAAATAAACTGCCCAGTATCTGACTGTACAGGACTAAACCAACACTGGCTACTAAGTCATGTTGAACCAGATTTCATTTTTTGCCTCATGCAGATCACTACTCTGCTGGCCATGGAGTTTGCAGGGACCCCACTACACACACACACACACACACACACACACACACACACATACACACACGAGTTCTTAAACCTATAAAAACCAAGAAGAAAATCCTGACTCTTCAATGACCTACTAAGCATTCTACTCATGTCTTTGTGTGTGTGAATGTATATGTGCAGTGTGTATGTGCATGCGTGTCTGTGTCTATGTGTGCATGTGCATGTACACATGTGTGTGTGTGCTCACAAATGCCAAGGCCATAAGCAGATGTTAAGAATCTTCCTTTGTCACACTACCACCTTACCTTTCAAGACAGGGCATCTCACTGAAGCCAGAGTTCAGAGCTTGCGTAGACCAGCTGGCCAGTGAGTTCTGGGGATCCACCTGTCTCCACACCCTCCCCACGCCCTCCCACGTTCCAGTCATGCTGCATTACAGATGCATGTGGCCACACACACCTAGCTTTGGACATGAATACTAGGATCCTAACTCAGGCCCTCATGCAGTGTGGTTGTGCAATTCGCCAGATGAACCATCTCACTACCCAGCCTGCCCCCCAACATAATGACATTAATATGTGTGCTTTTAATGGATGACATTAACAGATTGCCACAATGGCCTCCCTGTCTAATGAAACATGACTGTAAGGTAAATGCAGAATATCATCACAACCTACAACATACTTAGTCATTAACTAGTTTTAAAAATTATTCAGGGGCTGGTAAGATGGTTGAGCTGGCTAAGCCACTACATCTGATGACCAAAGTTTGAAGGACCTACCTCAAAAATGATAACAGCATACTCATCTCAGCATGAAATTTTCCTACACCTTTTGTTGTTGTTGTTTTGTGGGTGTTTTGGGGGGCTCGGTGTGAAGCATGCCTTTAATCCCAGCACTTGGGAGGCAGAGGCAGGCAGATTTCTGAGTTCGAGGCCAGCCTGGTCTACAAAGTGAGTTCCAGGACAGCCAGGGCTACACAGAGAAACCCTGTCTCAAAACAAAACAAAACAAAACAAAACAAAACAAAACTGGCCTTCACTTCACTTCCTCTAAGACCTGGGATTTGAGGCACATCACCACATCTACTCTATGTGATGCTAAATATCAAACCCAGAGCCTCATGCCAGACAGGCACTGAGCTACATCCCCAGAAAGTGTCTCAAACTTGGGGTCCTTAATCATATCCCTTTGACAGGCAAAGACCACGGAAAGAAGTTCCGGGCTGTGTCCTTACCAGTTAACGGTTTAACAAGGAATCTTTGCCAGCCAGCTGAGAACAAGAATAGAACGTGGTGTTGCAGGATGGCTCAGCAGGTAAATAAAAGTACCTGCCACCAAGCCGGACAACCTGGGTTTGGTCACTGGGAGCCACACGGTAGGAGAGAACAGACTCCAACATATCGGCCTCTCCTTCCTCGCACTGGGGCATGCCTGCCCTCTCACACATCCAATAAAAATAAGATGTAATAAAAATCTTAAAAAAAAATACTAATAATAGAAAGTGGTTTGGAAAGGGGCAGCAATGAAGGTCAGATGAGAAAGAGCCCAGAGCAAAGGCTTCCCCAAGGCTTATTTTGTCTAGACTCTGCGTTGCTCAAGATTCGTCTTAGAAGTTGGTGTGAAGGTGAGAAGGGGGGTTCAGCACGTCCTAGAGCCCCAACTGGCAAGGGATGACTCAAGGTCAAAACCAAGAAAGCAGGTCCCAGGGAACAAGTAGGAACAGCCACAGTCCAGAGTCTGGGGCTCACTTCTTAGGCAGTGCCAGAGTCTGAGAGCATCTCGTTGGTGACCAAGACATGGGACCCAGGCTGCTTCTATGGCACAGGGAGAGGTGGGCCTGGGGTACAGCTAACAGGGGCTCAAGAGTGTCCTTGCAAGGTCCATTCATTAATCCAGTTCAGAGACCCTGGAGTCCTGAATTAGGGGTGATGAGAATAGAAAATGTGTTATACTGCCAACACAAAGCCAACACCTATTAGCGGGCTTACAGCGGCTGCATAGCAATCTCCATATGACCCCCGACATATGGAGACTCTGGGACACTGGTGAAAGTTCCAAGAATTTCTATTGTCTATCTTCTTTGTTCTCCACCCAGGCTAAAATGCCCGTAGGTGACATCAGCCAGCAAGGTACTGAATACCTAAACATGCAAAAGAAATAGAAGACACAAGGCTGCCTAGGAACGGTAATGTGAACCACGGACCTGGTGGGCACTGGTCTAACCCTCCAAGCTCCTCTCTCCTGGAGAAGCCCGTAATGACCACTGCAAACTAAGAGGAGGGCAGCTTTCTGTCTCTGTTCTGAAGCTGATCAGGTGCCTCCCTTAATTGTTTATTTCTTCTCAGAAATTGTATAAAAACATTTTGCTTGAAGATCCCTGTTCAACAACCATCTCAAGAAGTGCAGTATCTTTTCTTCTTTCCATTTATTCCCTTTACTGTTTTATTTTTTTTTTCCTCTCCCATTTTCTAATCTTCATCTTATAAAAAAACAACACTGAGTCTGGGCGTGAACATAGACAAAACCAGAGTGCCTATTCCTAGAGCATCTCTTCCAAACCAGCAGCCATCACTGCTTTCCATTCCCAACTGCATCCCTTCTCGTTCCCACAGCAACCGGTGGGGCCGCCCACGTGTGGACTCAGGACCCCCAGGGCCGCAGCCCTGCCCCACCCCCACGATCCACGTTCCCTCGCGACTAGCGGTACAAGCTCCGCGCGAGGAGGGAGGCCCGGTTGCCAAGGAAACGGGAGGACGCCAGGCAGCCGCCCCCACCGTCTCCGCCCCGAGAAAGGCCGGAGGCCTCGGCGGACAGCTGCCTCCCGGGAGGAGAAGGAAGAGGGGCCGCTAAAGGGAGGGAAGACGTGAGGCGTGGGGGAGGAAGAGGAGCCCAGGACCGGCCCCACGCACGATTGATGGGCGGTTCTTCTGCTGTGGGCCTGCCCACCCGCTCCGCCCCGCGGCCCCTTTAGCCCCTTGTGAGGGCGAAAGTGCTGATCCCCAAGGTAACGGGCACCTGCCCCAGCCTTCCCAGATCTGAGGCTCAACTTCACCTTTTTCTGAAGGGATATCAGACCTCTTAGCTCCCCTCTCTTCTTCTGGCCGACCCCAGCTCTAGTTTATTTCTACCTCAAAGGAACTGATTTAACGGGAGTCTTGTCGGTTTTGCACACTGGTAGTTCCCCCAGCTCCGATCCCCACACAGCTACATTGGTCTACAAGTCCAAGAAACAGCTTTTGAGTGTGAAAACGACGGTATTATTAATGGTAGAACCCAATCGCTTGTCAAACTTGTGATGTTCTTTTCATTTTTCCAATTACACAGTCTCTGCTCTGGGCTTAATAGTCCGTGTGTGTTAGCTAGGTCTCTCTCACAACCCTTCACCCCAGTCTTTATTTCCTACGTTAAATTGGAACAGTCACCCTCTCATCCCCTGCCACCCTGCCTCAAGCCCTTAGCCTCGCCCTCAGCCTCTAAAGTATAAACCAGGCGTAAGTCACTAAACTTATATTCAGCACAAGTTTACAAAGTGAGATTAAAAAAAAAAAAAAAAAAACCCTAAGATTTTTTTTCCAAACTAAAATTGAAACAAATCCTGTAATCCTTGTCATTACAAATGAATTCATTGTGGAAAAGGTTGGATTAAAGTCTTCTGAAATCCTTCTTCCAAGGACCTAGTCATGGAAATGGAGGAATTTATAGACCTGATTGTCAGGTAGTAACACAGCTACTTATATCTTGCATCGAATGAAGCTTCAGTATAAAGAGATTGAATTTACATTTTGCTTATTTGCCAAAATCAAGACTGTATAGTTTTAATGATATTTCACAAACAGCATAGCGAGAAAATGGTTAAGAAGCACTTCTCAAGTCAGGTTTGGTTAGAGGTTTTCTGTTTTGTTGTGGGGGTTTTTTGCTTTTTTGTTTTTGTTTTTGTTTTTTGTGTTTTGTGTTTTTTTTTTTGACAAATAAAGTCACAGAAAAGACAGCCCGTACACAGGCATGTATATGTGCATTTATATGCACACACATGTGATACTTTCAGAGAATGGAAAGAAAGATATTCTGTCCTTATTCCAGTTCTCCTTAGTCAGGGTGTCTCAGTCTGAATTCCCTGGAAATTTATGCTAGAGAGGAATTCAAATGTCACAGAGTTCTTAGAATATTCCTCATTGAAATTTCACAGATGCGTGGAATTTTGAGGCCTGGCAGAATCCCTCGCTTCCTCTCCCTGCCTCACGGCGCACCTCCTCATCCCTGGCCCTTTCCGTCTCCTCACACACCTCCTCATCCCTGGCCCTTTCCGTCTCCTCAGCATGGCATCGCATACTGATTTCTAAAACACAAACTTGATGCAGGGCTTTGTCACCAGAAGCTTACAACAGACGCACGCGTGATCATGCGTGATTTTCAGAACGAGAAGCAGTTCAAAGGTGAGAACAGAAGATAGCACAGGTTGTGATCTCAGAATCACGCCTTGCCCACGTTTTATTTCTGCCCCCACACAGCACTCTAGCACCTGCCTATATCTGAAAAAAAAAATCCTTGGCTTCAAATGGCCATCTGGTTGAGGAGGCCCACAAAAAGGCACTCTGGGAATTAAGCTATTATTCCCACCCCCACCCCCCGGATTTATTCCTATATAGTTATTTCTATTTCTCTATTTTCTATTTTCTATTCTGGTCAGTTTTTCAAACTTGAAGTGCAGCCTAAAATTCAAGTTCATCTGAAGAGTATTTTCCTAGCCTGGGATAATCTACTGTGTCCTTGTTGTCTGTCTGTAATAGGACATAGGGTCTTGATATAGTTAAATAAGAAACTATAGTTAATAGGACATAGGGTCTTGATATAGTTAAATAAGAAACTATAGTTAATAGGACATAGGGTCTTGATATAGTTAAATAAGAAACTATAGTTAATAGGTCATAGGGTCTTGATATAGTTAAATAAGAAACTATAGTTAATAGGTCATAGGGTCTTGATATAGTTAAATAAGAAACTATAGTTAATAGGTCATAGGGTCTTGATATAGTTAAATAAGAAACTATAGTTAATAGGTCATAGGGTCTTGATATAGTTAAATAAG
Source organism: Apodemus sylvaticus (assembly GCF_947179515.1). Taxonomy (NCBI): domain Eukaryota; kingdom Metazoa; phylum Chordata; class Mammalia; order Rodentia; family Muridae; genus Apodemus; species Apodemus sylvaticus. The sequence goes on from NC_067481.1 coordinate 17,511,991, forward strand.
AAACTATAGTTAATAGGTCATAGGGTCTTGATATAGTTAAATAAGAAACTATAGTTAATAGGTCATAGGGTCTTGATATAGTTAAATAAGAAACTATAGTTAATAGGACATAGGGTCTTGATATAGTTAAATAAGAAACTATAGTTAATAGGTCATAGGGTCTTGATATAGTTAAATAAGAAACTATAGTTAATAGGTCATAGGGTCTTGATATAGTTAAATAAGAAACTATAGTTAATAGGTCATAGGGTCTTGATATAGTTAAATAAGAAGCTATAGCTAATAGGTCATAGGGTCTTGATATAGTTAAATAAGAAACTACATGTGGCACTGTGGTGTTTCAACTCTATGTTACAGTGAGATGCAGTGTAATGGGGATCTTATGGTGGGTGGGAGACAGTCTCTCCTGGGCAATGTTAAAGTTCTTTGTTTTGCAGGTGGTTGTGAAGTCAGGAAGACTTAGCAAGTGTTTCAGTGGTATTGTTTCCTGCCTCCTGACTAAGAACCGTCCTTAAATTATAAGCCCCTAAAGCCACATTGAATGACTGCCTTTGCTGGGTTAACTTTGTCCCTACAGTGTTTCCTCCCACTGGACTGTGGGCTGTGCCCTTTGAGGCCATTAACATAGTTTCCTTTAGAATCCTGATGTTCTCTGCCTGATTAATATTCAGACAGGCTTTTCTTCCCAACAGGAGCAGCAGGGGGTCCATCTTTCTGTTTTTAACCCCATCGTTTTTTTCTGAAAAAGGGGGAAGAGACTTCATTCTATGCAGGTACAAATTTATATGAAAAGTTAAGTGTGATCTTTGAAAATAATAGTGGTGTTTCAACTCTATGTTACAGTGAGATGCAGTCTGCTGAAAGGCGGAAGTCTGCTGAAACAGACACACACACACACACCTTTAGTTTGTCTTTACTTGCCTCGGGTACCTGTTACAGTCATGGAAGTCTGACCAACAGTTACTGATAAACATGAGAGATAATAGGTGATGAGGGCAGAGCCGCCAAGTGCCTCTGAACGTGCAAGATGGGGAACCACTCACCCATCCTGCGCCAAATGGAAGCCAATCCAAACTGCCCTGAAGCATTCAAGAGAGCATAGCTGAGAGAGGTGTGTGGGGTGTGGGGTGGTGGAAAGGTTCCGTAGAGCCAGACCAGGTTGGGTCTTACAGGACAAAGGTTGGTGTGCCAACCTGATTCTTATCACAGGGAGAATTATTGGCTAGTTTTAAGAGGGGAGAAGCATGATCCTATTTAGAAGTTTTATAAACTACGGAACTATCTATCTTTGAGACCCTAAGTCTCAGAGACTCACTGTCTATCTTAAGTAAAAATAATGCCCCCGGGGACCCAGGAGACTCTCCAGGCTGCTCAGGGGTAGATGATAAACCTTGCAAGATTTTATAACTCCCAGACGAGACACCGATGGGTCACCATGAGTCAGGCCCAAGCTGACTGTCAATATCGACTCACTGGGAATACAGCGGAGGAGGGGAGGAAAGCCACGGAGCGCATACACCTGAGGGGTTGGTTGCTGACTGTCTCCCTGCCGTTCCCAAGGAGCTGAGAGTGCGCTGTAGTTAGTCATTAAAACTATGTGTAGCGAGCCGTGAAAGAGCTCCAGTGAGTGGTAAACAGGAATGGGAGAGGGCTTCAGTGACCATCCTGATGAAGTCTGGTGGCCTCAGTACAAACTGTGCTGCTTTAAACTGTGAGCGCTTGTTATAGTATGATCACAAATTAGACCACACCAACCAAAGTCTACTTTCTTGAAATCAAGACACATGGTTGCCGCCTGTTCAGCTTGTAACAGCTAGAACAGTGTAACCTCAGCCTTGTGGTCCAGTAATTACCCTTGCTAGGGGGTATTAACAGCCTCCTCCTGGAAATGCCTTTTCAGCATCCACGACCCAACACCAGGGTTTTCCTCCTGCCCCTGGGGTCCTGTACAGAGCTTCCATTTGACAATCTTTTCCTTACATTTTCTGTGTTAGTGGTTTGTCCCCCATCCACTTTCTCTGTTCAGTACCCCCTCTGCTTCTACCTCAGCTGTCACCAATATGCCAGCACTGACCAGATCTTTACCTGTCCAGTCAGCTCAGAGCCTGCGTCTAACTGCTGGCTTGACATCTCTATTTGCAGTGCTGTAGACACTTCAATCTCCATATTGTTTTCTCACAAGACTGCCCTTCCTGATTTGAAGTAGACAAATCATTACCTCAGAGGTAACTGAGGAGAAGCTCAGTCTTATCTTAGCTGTGTCTCCTGATGGTCGGCACGCCCCCTTCTTGGTTAAACATTCTTGAAGGCGTGGTTAGGTCACCCTTCTGTATCAGACACTACCGTGTCTGTCTGCCTTACAACATGTTTTTATGCAGGTGAGATAGGTAGCTGCTCAGAGCAGCGCCTGGCACTCCTGTAGGCGGGCCCGTGGGAGCTCAGACCCCCAGCCCCACCCTGTTCCCCGATGTCCTTTTTTTTTTCTCCTCCTCACTCATTTGCTGCCCAAGCCTTGTTACCGTCTCATGTCCTGTCTCAGTGGTGGTCACGACGCCCTGTTCCAGCCTCACTCGTCCTCCACACTACAACATTAGGAGCCTCTGACACAAGGATTGGGAGATGGCTCAGGCAGTAAAGGTGAGGACTTGAGTTCACGATCCTCCCTCGCCACCCATTTGAAAAGCTGAGCGAGAAGCGACAGAAGGATCCCTGAGACTTTTCGGTCAGCTAGTCTTGCAAAATCAGTAAGTTCTAGGCTCAGAAAGATGCCATCTCTCCAAAGGGAAAAAAAAAAAAGAGTGACTGAGGAGAAAAATGCCCAGTGTCAAACTCTGGCCTATACACACACACACACACACACACACACACACACACACACACACACGTATATGCACATACGCACATGCACACTGAACACACACATACAACATGCAAACATTTATCCCCCAGGATAGGACCTATCAGTAGCTCCCACGTGTCTTCTCACAGCGACCTGCAAGGCTCCATATGAGCTAATCTCTGCCATCCCCCAACATTCTGCGACTCTCCCCACCATCTGCCCAGTCACCATTTCTGCCCTCGCTGTTTCTCACTTGCTCCTTCACGCCCTGAACCACCTGCTGTCCTCTCCCAGCTCTTGCCTGACTCACAATTTGTCAAACCCGGTGACAATGTTGACCCCTTGCCTGACTCGTGGTTATCGAACCCAGTGTCCCGACCTGACCCCTCCAGACAGTCTCTGCTCTCCTACAATACGTTCTTTCAAAGAACCCACACCGGCTCTGTACTGGCAGTTAGGGTTGAATTGTCTAGAGTCGGTTTTCTGTCCTAGACTGTAGGCAACACAAAGGTGGGGCCCTGTGTGCCCGACTGGCTGCTGCACCCAGCAGCTGGCGGTGTCTGGGTCGGATTGAGCACAATAGTCGTGTACATGAATTCAAGCAACCCAGGCCTCATAAGTTTGCTCACTGCAGATCTGTCTGTTAGGTCTTTGTTTTCTTCTCTGCCATGTGGTAGAACTGCTTTGCAATCAGGTGTCTGTCAGCCCAACTCCCTGTGAATCATCAGGATAGGATCACTGAAGCCAGCTGATGAATGCCACTGCATTATTTATGCCTGGAACAGAAAGGATATAAGGACTTTGACGCTCATTTAAAAAGGGGGGGGGGATGCCTGTACCTTTCAAGCAATGGGAGAATAGAGCAATAAAAGAACATACCCAAATGAATCCAAATATGGTGGCTCACGAAAGCATCTGTCACAGCATGCGTATTTCTCTCTCGTGCGTAGATCAGGCATTAAGAACCATGCTGCATGAGGCGAGGGACAGGCAGAAGTTCGTCAGCGATGTTCAGTATCTGCGGGACATGCAGCATAAGGTGGACTCGGAATACCAGGTAACTGCAGACGCAGGCCCCGCCTACCCCTCTCGCCCATCGACTGCGGGAAGTCCTTCGTCCTTCCTACCACTAAAAAGGTTCCAACAACAGCACCAACTCCATGATAGTGTCAAAAAAGTGGAGCGAGCATTTTATCCCAGGGGTAGTCCCAGTTTCCTGTCTTACCCCCACCCCATCCTCCATGCTACAGTGTTAGGGGCCACTGAAAAAGCAACCCAAATGTAGGGGCTGGGAGATGGCTCACTCAGTGAAGTACCACTGGATAACCGTGGCAACTTGGGAAAATATTCAGCGCAGGGGCTGGGGCTGGGGCTGGGGCTGGGGCTGGGGCTCAGTGGATAAGAACCTTTGCTGTATAAATATAAGCCCCAAACGACCACACGAAAAGGTAAACATGGCCGTGCTCATGTTACCCCAGGGCTCTGCAGGCCAGAGCTGGAGGGTCGCGTTGCCAGGGTCTGCTGGCCACCAGCCTAGCCCCAGGTTAGGTGAAGGACCCTGTGTCAAGGAAGTAACATAAAGAAGTTAGCAACGCACCCAACATCTTCCACTGTCTCTCTCTCTCTCTCTCTCTCTCTCTCTCACACACACACACACACACACACACACACGCATGCGCACGCGCACATGTTCATGCAGCTACACAAATATCTAATACAGTGTTTGACCCACCACCCTTGACAATAAGTGACACTAGGGTTCATATTTAACTGACTGAGAAACAAAGAGAGAGACCTTAAAGGGTTAACTGAGTTGCCCTACCATTGCGCCCCTCCTGTTGTCATGGGTGCCAGAAGAATGGTGGTTAGCACACTCAACACCAAGCAAACCTCTGGTCTCCGTGGCTACGGTGTTTGCATGCAAAAACAAAACTTATGGGAGCCGGAGGGGTCATGATGTAATTACCTGGGGCTGGCAGGTGGTGGGACTCTTGGTGCATTTAGGAGATGTCACTCAACTCTCCCCGCACCCCCCTCTGAGAGAAGCAGCCCTGGCCAATCAGGGAGACATATCCTCAGCCTTCGGGGAGCTCAGAAAGCTGTTCCTCCCCAAGGAAAAGATGGCTCGACTATCAGGTTTTTCTCCTCTTTAGCAATTTGAGAGAGAACCAAGTCTTGTGGGTCACCAAGGAAACCAGACCCATCTCAGTAGCCAGACTTCACCTGAGCGGCGCTACTCTGCAATGGGACTGGAAAAGGCCGCAGTTTCTTCCTGCAGTTGCCAATCCACACACCCAGGAGGGCCACAAAGGGGAGGCAAATTCCAGAAAATGAATAAGAATGTCAGCACACACAGGTTCTCACAAAGATGCCTCTGCCCCCTGGGTGGTGGGTGGAAGCCCTTGGTTAACACTGTTTCTACAATGAGTGCATAGGCAATGGTCTTGTCGTCAATGGTCCCCAGTGAAGACAAACACACAGCCACTGTCCTGGATCCCCTGCGGCTTTATTTTCCAGGCTCACCTAGGCTGTCAGCCTTGCCAGCTGTGTTTTGTTTTGTTTGGTCAGTCCACCAATGTTTAATCCATTAAGTGCCTACTATGTGCTGAACAAGGTCCCTGATCTCCCAGTATTATTCTTCTAAGTTCAGGAAGTCTTGCACACAGTGTGAAGTTATTTGTTACTGCTCTGGGGTGGCACTAGAATGTTCCCTCATGAGCCCATGTGTTAGAGGCTTGGTTCCCTACTTGCCATTATGGGGAGTCTGGGGAACCTTTAAGGGGCGGAGACTAGCGAAAGTCTTAGGTCTTTGTAGGTCAGCAGCTGCACAAGGGCGCCATGAGAACCCTGACCCTTCCTCCCTCTAAGGTCTTGGCCACTGTGAGGTGGATGGACGGACACTGTTGCCAGGATGTCCCCTCGCACCTCAGGCTCAAAGTAACAGGGCATTTCACCATAGGCTCTGTCATGATCAGGAGTCAAGGCTGGGAGCCAAAAGAGCTGTCAGAGATCTGTTACAGTCTCAAAAAACTGACCAAATCAGTTGCTGATAAAATATATGAAAAACAACAGCCACAGAATAATAAGGGCTGGGGCCATGCTCCTAGGGAGAGGCACCGAGGAAGACTGTGTGTGGGGGTGTAAGTGGTGGGGAAGCGCTAACCAAGCCATCACAAGGCAAATGGAAAGGCCCTGAGGCAGACTGGCTCTCAGAGGGAGAAGCAGGACGTACATGCCGCCAATGTGAATCTCGTGACAGTGAGGACACTGGACAATTTTCGAGAGAAGAGACGTGATCTGATTTAGATTTAAAAACAAAAAACACTTTGGCTTCTGTAAGGGGAAAGGGCTAGAAGGGGCAAAAGAAAAAGCCAAAGATTTTGAAAGGAAAAGCATGTCTGACAATTAAGAAAGAGGTTGTGGTGAATTAGCCCAAGTTCATAGGCATGGAGGTGGCAAAAAGTGGTCCAGCCTGGAAGCAGTGCAGGTGATGGCTGGAGAGGGGCGTCGGCGCTCTCTAGCAGGGACTCGGGCACCATGTTTACCGCCCACCAACTCTATGGCTATCCTCTCAATTTAAAGCTTCCCAGTCTTTACCTCTCTGACTCCACACTTCTGGGGGAGCCCTCTCAGCCTCCTGCCCATCGACGCTTGCTTCACTTCACTTCACTTCACGACCTTCCAGACCTCCAATCTCAGAGGCTAGAGCTATTCTTGTCCTGCTAGCGACCAGTTGAGACCCTGGCCCAGTCCCTCGGTTGCCCAGCCTCTGCCGTCCATGGAACTCTGTCGTCTGTATTTTGACCTCTCTCCCACTGTGTTTTGTTTACTTGTGTGTGTATTTATCCATATTCTACATCTGGACTACCTACCCGTCCTCTTGCTGGAGACAGGATCCAAGGCCTCCTGCATGCCAAGCAAGTCCTCTACCAGCTGAGTGCCCTCAGCCCAACCTCCTCCTCCTGGTGCAATCTAAATCTGCTGACACTTCATCTTAAGAATCAAGGAACAAAGCCTTTCCCTCCCCCTAACAGCATCCCAGGCTGCTTCCTGTCTGTCTCAGACTCCTGCAGCTAGCCAGCCTCATTTCTGTCTTCACTTCCTCCTCGGTTTGTGTGTTTGTTTTTAAGTCTCCTCTTCCTTTTCCCTAACCACTGCTGAGGTCAGGAACCGAAACCAGTGTCACCTTCGCAGTCTTGTTTCCTGAAGGCTACTCTCCCGTCCTCCTCTCCCTGGTGTCCTGGTCTCCTGACCCATGTCTCTCTTTCTCCCCCTCTCCCTGCCCTTGATTGCTGGTTCACAGGGTCCCATCCTTAGCTCCCCGCCCCCACCTTTTCTGACATACAAGGTCCCCATCACCTGTTGGATCTTCCTGGTTTTGACTATGATTTTATACTCCTGTCCCCAGGAGCTGCCTCGGAGTGCCAGGGTCATGGGCACACCTGCTTGTTTGTTATTTTCATCTGCTGTCACATGGGCCTCTCAAAGCCAGCATGTCTACCTGATATCAAATGTCCACCCCCCTCCCAGCCCTCTTCAGATCAAACCCCCTTCCCTGACTCCTTCCTCTCTCCCACCCACCAAGTTTTGGCTACCAAATTCTGCCAAGCTCACCCTAGAGCGCATGACCTTGGGGCACCCTTTGTCTTGCAGCCACCACCGTTGCTGCAGATGCCATCCTTTCCACCTAGATCCACCACACTATCCTTCAGTATTAGCTGGTCTCCTCCCGTCATAACTGCTTTGTCATCTGCCTGACTTCGGGCTTGATCCAAGCTGAGCACCAGACCATGCTACTGCAACACTTGAAGGCCGTTAGGAGCTTCCCCTCAAAGCCGGGCTCCAAACCCAAAGACCCGAGAAAGACTGACTTCAGCAAGACCAACTTCTTCACCCCAACCCTGGCCCCTACCCTCACCCCCACCCACATTTCTGATCCCCAAACCCCCCACTCTTTAATTGCGTTCTCTACAAGTACAGTTAAGATCATAGTTTTAATTTAGAACTTAGAATCTCTGGACTCACATATTATTAGGATTCATTTTGTTTGTTTTTAAGAAATCACGGAGTGGCAATTTACATAGCATAAAATTCAGTCTGTTTTCAGTGTGCTAATGATTTACCCCGTTTTAGGACCCTTCCTCACCCCAGCTCCTCAGGACCTTTTAACACCTCCAGCTAGAGACAGGACTGAACTTGTCATTTATGTCATTTTCTTTTCTTTTAGACAGGGTCTCACTATGTAGCCATGGCTGGCTGGAACTCACTCTGTAGACCAGGCTGGCCTCAAACTCAGAGTGCTGAGTAAGCCTCTGCCTACTGAGTGCTGGGGCTTAATGTGTACATCGCCATACTTGGCCCCACAATGATTTTTAAATAGTATTTAATCTCTCCCTTGCCTTTTTTCCAGAAAAGCCTTAAAGCTGTGACTTCAAAAGTCACTTGCAGTGCTAGGCATGGAGGCTCACATCTTTATCCCAGCACTTGGGAGGCAGAGGCGGGCAGACCTCTGAGTCTGAGGCCAGCCTGGTCTACAGAGTGAGTTCCAGGACAGCCAGGCCAGGGCTACACAGAGAAACCCTGTCTCAGTCAATCAAACAAACAAAAAACACTTGCAGCTGGGCATGAAGGTGTACTTCTAAACTTCTGGCATTTGAGAAGCAGAAAAAGGGCGACCGTGAGTTCAAAGTTTCCCTGGGCTGGTTGAGAGAGTTTGTCTTAAAAAAGAAAGGGATTAACATTATGATCTGAGTGACTGTTCACTTACTTCGTCGTCAGCCAAAGTGTATTTAGGTCATTTACTAAGGATAGCTGTGGCATTGGACTCATACTCATGCCTCGATGGGGCACGTCCGACCCGCCTTGAGTGGCCATGCATAGCTATGGATGCAGGCCAGCACAAACCATAAACTTATTAAACATTAGGAGGTTATTTTGATGATTTTTTTTTTTGTAACTTGACTGCGCGGTTCTTGCATGCAAACTTTGCAGGGACAGCATGTTGCATTGTCAGGAGGCTGCATGTGCCTGCTGCGGGGTTTGGCCCATTGCACCCTGTGGGAATCCGAGCGTTCTCTCTCAGTGCAGCCATCTGCTCAGGACACCTGGGATTTCCCCGCTGCAGAAGGAAGATACAAACAGGGGAAGACCTAATCTCTACACGTGCCTCCCAAACCATACACACTTGCCACGCATTCCACACCATGCTTGGCTTGTCTTTAATGAACTGGCTCAAATTGAAGCCCTTAGGAACCTTCTAATTTTTTCTAAACCTGGGTTATTTCTGCTCTGTCCTAAAATACACGGAAGGGTGGTATGCATTAAATTAACAGGGCCTTTAGAGGTCTTTGGGCTAGCTACAAGAAAAGGTTAAACCCACTCGTAATTGTTTTGCTTCTATTCCTTTCAGTGGCTGGGTGGGGCTCTTTTAAGAAAAAAGGAGACAAACATCTATATGTTATATTACACGCTATTTCAGAATCTGGTAACCCATATATAATTATATTCTATCTTAGAATTTGGCTCTGTTCTTCCAAGAGTGTTCATGTTTCTTCTCTCTCTCTCTCTCTCTCTCTCTCTCTCTGTGTGTGTGTGTGTGTGTGTGTGTGTGTATGTGTGTCCCTCTCCCCCTCCCTCCTCCTCAAATGTATTTATGTAACGGGAGGCAGAATTTAGCCTTACGCATTAATGCCCACTGGAAAGCAAGACAGAAAGATTACACTTGGCATTTCCGCACAATTTTCTACAATCTCTCAAATGTGCTCAAATTGGTTTCATTTCATGTCACTTACCCACCTCAACCCTTTCAAGTGCAGATCAAACAACGAAACACAAGATACAAACGTGGTGGGGGACATGCGTTGGCTTTTATACCTGGTGGCAGCGAGGGGCAGGGGAAAGGGGGGCAGGTTGAGCAGCTCTGATCTGAAAATCCCAAATCTCAAATACTCTAGATGTGTAACTAGTTGAGCACCTAATATGATGCCACACCAGGAGAATTTGTCTCCATGCACAAAATTATTTAAAATATTATATAAAATATCCTCAAACTATGGGCTTGAGGGACTTGGAATTTTGTGGTTAGAGCCAGTACTCATCTGCCAGAGATCTTGTCCTATGATATATGCAAATATCCTATTATCTGAAAAAAATTCATCAAATTTTGTTTTTTTAAGTGAACTTTAATAATGTCACCGATAATCATTAAAGCCACCCACTCTGAGTTAGGCATGCTAGACCTTAATGCGAGCAATGTGGAGGAGCTAAAGGCAGTGCCAGCATGCCCGCCTCACAGGGCTGACAGAGCTGCAGCAACCAGACAGACACCAGCGACCTGACAGACACCACTATCCACTGGGATGGAGGGTTAGGGAAGAGGGTCCACTCAGCTGGACCACCATTTGTCTCATCTCCTAGTTTCCTTTCTGTCTCTGTGATACACACCACGGCTGGAAGCGACTAGGGAAGGAACTGGTTTATTTCCGTTTACTCTGTCACTCAGGGAAGTCTGGGCAGGAACCTGGAGGCCGGAGCTGGAGCAGGTGCCATGGGGGAGCCCTGCCTCCTGGATCACGTTCCATGACTTGCTCAGTCTACTTTTTTTTTTTTTAAACCGTCCAGCATCATCTGCCCAGGAGCGGCACTGCCAGTAATGAGCTGGGCCCTCCCACAGCAGCCGTTAATCAAGAAAATGCCCCACAGACCCGCCCACAAGCCAAGCTGGTGGGAGCAATTCCTTTCTTGAGGTTCTCTCCTAACATCTGACTGACTCTAGCTTGTGTCAAGTTGGAAAAAAAAAATCCACCAGCAGACCTAGGATGCATGAAGCCCTGGGTTCAATCCCCTATCAGTGCATAAAACCATGTGGGAGATTACAGGTTAGCCCCTCTAAAGTCTTAGCTCTCAGGCAATAGAGGCAGAAGTTTAGATAGCCAAGATCATTGTGGACTACATATCAAGTTCAAAGCCAGCCTGGGCTACATGACACCTTGTCTCAAAAAAAAAAAAAAAAAAGTAAATAAAATAGTAATGGCCATATTCTTTTAAAAAATAGGCTATTTTTATGATAGCTGTTTTCATATAAGAACTAAAAATTTCTCCTATGACACATGGCTTCATAGGTCATCAGGAGCCCCGATTAACGGCAGTTAATAAAGAACCTCTAATCCTAACTATGGACTTAAAAAGCTGTGATGTTAAAGATAAACTAACTTACAATGCGCTCCAGAATGACAGGAGACCCTCAGCTGGCTGCTTAAGTGCCCTGGGTCCAGAGACCAGATCTTTCCTTCAGGGCAAGAGTATGCCTCGGGTCCAGACAGGAAGACTCTTTCTTTTGTGACCAAGATCATAGTCACATGCGATGGCAAAGGCTGAGTTTAAAAATAAGTAAACCAGGAAGTGGGAGAACAACAATTAAAAGCCGGCTGCTGCTGATGGTGGGGGGAAGGGAGGGGAACATTGAACCCTCCCCACAGGTCAGGCCAGTCACAGCTAAGGTCCTGAGAGATTCGCCTGTTCTCCTAGCCACCTCACAGCACAGGGATGACTCTCTGAGGGGCGTGGCATGCCCGCCCAAGGTCTCTGCTAGGAAGTGGCAGAGCTGGGGTTGGATGTGTTTACCAGGATTGAGTTACAGTGAGTCACAAAACCCACGCCATCCCCTACAGGCAAACTCTGTGACTTGTTCCCACAGTGGAAGCCTCTGCTTGGGCTGTTTAGACAGCCAAGGTGGTGGGTGGGATGGGGAGGGGGCAGAGACACCACCAAAGGGGAAGAGAAGGAAGATCCACTGGTTCTCCCCAGAGGAAAGACACAGAAATGAACTGAAGCCTTTAACTTCAAGACTGGTCTCTGATGGTCTGACCACATGTTGGAGACTCACAGACATTTCACACAAGGGGACTAATCCAGAGGCCCACGAGAAGGACAGTAAATTCTCAATAGATAAGTTTTTGCTCCCCACCCAGAGATTCCACCCTCTCTGACCAACTGGTCACTTGAAGATCCCAGCCACAGAACCACCACCATCAATGACCAGAGAAACGAACAAAGCATTCACATTCACGAACAGAAAGACAACGAGTCTTGGGGCAGGGGATGCCTAGGTTTTGACTCTTAGGACTGGACTTCTGGCAGATCTGTTTCTGCATTCCTTCACAGCAAAGCTGTGACTTCCACGGGATTGGTGTGTGATTCAAACAGAAAGATTGCTTGGCCATTGCAGGCTGAAAATCATTACCTGCCCTGCCAAGGCTTATCTTGCCTCCCACTGATCCATGAGACACAGGGAACCAGAGAGATTTTTTCTCAACATTGCAAAAACCAATCTATTCATGTTCTCCTTCTGATAGAGAAATATTTAAGTCTTATTTATGCCTTCATGAAGAGAATTTTAAATAAGTAAAACCACCCAGCCTACAAGACTCGGGTTCAAAATCTTCCTTGGTCCTGCCCGTGTTTGCTCACAATGGCCCCTACACTTCCTGATCAGCAGCGATGGCCTAAATACCCACAGGTGAGGTGTCACTTACGCCTGCCACCTTGACAAACAGACTTCCACTTCAGCGGCCCCCACAACAGCTGGCGCTCTGATTGGAAGCCATCTGGGAAGCACCACACCCAAACAAACAGCTCAGGGCAGGAGGGCTGAACTGGAAAGCCTCTTGCTGTCAACTTTGGTAATCTGGGTTTGAGCTCTGCTCCCAACTCACACAGTGGAAGGAGAGAACTGACTTGTAACGAGTTGTCCTGTGATCTCTATATGCGTGCCATGTGTGCACCCCTATAAATGAATAAATAAATAATATTTTAATGTTTGTTTTGAAAGCTATTCTACTCAAATTTCATAAATCTCTTCAGCCAACTTCCTTCAAGTTTACCTGGTTTAATTTTTTGTCGTTGAACTTATTTTTTGACAGGTACTATCTACTATTATTTGGGTACCCCTCTCTCTCTCCCTCCCTCCCTCCCTCCCTCCCTCCCTCTTCCCCCCCCCTCTCTCTCTCTCTCTCTCTCTCTCTCTCTCTCTCTCTCTCTCTCTCTCTCTCTCTCTCTCGTGCACATGCATGTGTGTTTGTTCGTGTAGTGTGCTTCAGAGGCCAGAAAAGGTCATCAGATTCTCCCAGTGCAGAGCTTACTAGCAGTTCTGAGCCGCCCACTGTTTTAAGTGCTGGGAACTAATTCCAGTGCTCTGGAAGAAGCATGTGATGTGCACTTAGGCCCAGAGCCGTCCCTCCAGCCCCTTCTCTGGGTTCCCTTGCTTACATTATGCAATGCTCAGGGCCGGGCAGTCCTTCTCAGTCTCCATTTCCATGACTTAGTAACAGAGCTGTTCAAAATAAAACACAGACTGAGGGACGGCAGCGAAAACCAAACCACAGCTTTGGGGGGTTCCCCCTTTCCAAGCCTCCCACCAAGGGGTGAGCCCTCATCTTTCTCTAGGAATCCAGGAGTAGTTCACCTGCTGCAGGTGACAGCTGGTGAGCAGGCAGGAGGCGGGACTGGGGGTGGGGTGGGGGGGAGGGAGGGGAGGGATGGGGGAAAGAGTTCACTTATGATTTATTTGCTAGGTGCTGTGTGACTGACTCTTCCCAGGTGGGTCCAGGCAGCGCCTGTTTTACTGCAGTCAGTTCACGGTGATTCTTACTTGTAGCATAACCTCCCAGGCTTTCCCCAGGCGGAAACTCTGTGAATCCTACTGCATCCAAAAGGAAATGTTTTTGTTAAAAAGAGTAATAACTATGGAAGCTGAGAGAACGAAATCTTTCCTTTCTTACCAAGTCAGGGAGTGGAGAAAGGGCAACTTCTTCAGTGACAACGTCTTTGGTGTTTACACCAGACTTCTTTAGAGAATAATTTGACCCTTGGTAGGTCACAGATGAGAGAGGGTCACAGGATCTATGAGCATAGAAAGGCTCCAAGTGGTTTTGTTATTTGGGAAGGAAGGGCAGGGTTTAACATATCAGTTCAAATCCCTACTGCCCTTGGCTTGCTTCAGTCCTAATGCAGAGAGAAAGTGTTTAGCACTAGATTTTATTTTAATTTTGCTAAGAAAAATGGTGATTTGCGGAGGGGGGTGGGGAGTAGGGTTGGGGAGGGTGGTGGTTATTTTATTTTTATTACTTTGCATCTAGGGATTGATATTTTCTGAATCAAGTGTGATTTAGATTGAGTATATGCATACAAGACCTGCACAGTGAACATACCAGTTGTTATGGAAACACAGATGGAGGAAAGTATCACAAGGCCCATCCCTAGATGAAGAGCTACAGGCATCAGTGGCCACCAGACTAAATCCCAGATAGGGCATCCAATCCCAAGTGGTCAGCTCTCAGCACAAACAGCACTAAGTGTAATATATATGCACATATATACATATACCTATACATACATATATAGATAGATAGATCATAGAAAGAGAGGCCATTTATTAATTTGGGAGGAATTGGAGTGAGATATCAGGTGCAAATGATGTGACTACAGTATACTAATATGAAATTCTCAAAAAATATTAAAATTTCACTTTAGTAAACTGCTTAAAATTATATAGTTATATATATATATATAATATATATATATAGGGGATGACAAAAAGAGTAAGGTAAATATGAGTGAAACACAATGCCGTACATGTCACAAAATGTCATGATGAAAATCCATTATTTCCTATACCAACCTTAAAACTGACAAAAGAAAAAAAATACAATTCAAGGTGATAGAAAATGGACTAGAGAGATGGCTCAGCAGTTAAGAGCACCAACTGCTCTTCCAGAGGTCCTGGGTTCAATTCCCATCACCCACATGGTGGCTCATGACCATCTGTAATGGTGTCTGATGCACTCTTCTGGTATGTGTCTGAAGACAGCTACAGTGTACTCATATAAATAAAATAAATCTTTTTTAAAAAAATAGAAAATTCAAGAGGTGAGATGCGGTTCTTACTCTCCAAATTCTTACTGGCTAGCCAGGAAAAAGCTACAAAACAAAACCAATTACAACGAAATAGGAAAACTATACAATTCAAACTGTGTGTGCTAGCTTTGTGTTAATACACAGCAGTGCCCCTCTTTATTCACAGGATGGGAAGATACCTTCTAAGACATTACCCCCACCCCTGCTCAGTAGAATCCGGAACCATAAAGGGTTTTAAATGTCACTTTGCCACAACCTAGACTTCTTTGAGAAGGGTCTCTCAGTTGAGCAACACCTAAGTCATGTGGGAGGGGGAAGCCTGGGGAGGTTGTCTTGATGGCTAATTGGGGTGGGAAGACCCACACCGAGTCTGGATGCCCCATTTCATGGGCTGGGTGGGCCTGTGTAAGAGTGAAGAAAACTACCCAAGCAGAAGTGGTCAGCAAGCAGACTGGGATACGTGGTTTATTCTCTCTGCTCCTGCTGGATATGACCTAACTGCTAGAGTTCCTCCCTGATAGACTGCAACCTGGAATTGTAAGCAGAAGATCCTTTTCTGGAGTGTCTGAAGACAGCTACAGTGTATTCATATATAATAAATAAATAAATCTTTAAAGAAGGAACAATTGTGGCGACACACTGTAACACAGTTGCCAGGGCCACTGCTCCTGCCCTTGGGGGCCATCATTAAAGGACCCGCAGATTACTCAGCAGCAGTGTTTTGCTATGCCACAGCAGAGCTGACAAATTCAGCAGCTATGAAGTACAGGAGTGCGGCGCGCAGAGTGTGCATATGCGGGACAAAGAGACAATTCATGCCCAGGGCAGGAAAGAGTGGGATGACGCGAGATATTTATCACGCTATTCAGAGTGGTACAAGATTCAAAACATGAATTATTTATTCTTGGAATCGAGGACCAAAGATGACTGTAGGTAACTGTTAAAACTACAGATAGAGGCAGGCTACTGCCCACCGCTTCATTCCATTAGCAATTAATTCAGGGAAAGAGATGATGTCACCCAGTCAGATTTTGAGATCAGCAGGCTGAGCCAAGGGAACTGTATTCTACAAAGAATACAGCAGATGCTAGACAAGTCTTGTGTGACTAATGTAGATCAACCCGAGACATGGCAAGACGGGTGCCACAGGGGGAGGAAGACTGCAAAACGTTAATATGGCCTTTGGGGTACAACCTCCCTTAAACAGGCAACTGTTTTAGGGGCTAGAGAGATGGCTCAGCAGTCAAGAACACTTGCCACTCAATCAAGGGGCCCAAAGTTCAGCTTCCTACAGCAGTAGGGTGGGCTCATAGACACCTGGAACCCAGCGCCAAAGGAACTCGGGGTCTCCGGCCTTCCCGGACCTGTACTTACATGTGCCCGTACACGCACATGAATGTGTACACACAGGCATAAATAAAATCTTTCCGAAAGAAAGAAAAAAAACATTTCTTATAAAATGTCCTGTAGTGTGTTTATTGTTTGTATTTACTAAAGCAGTGAGTGGTGGTTTGAATCTGGCATTTTGGACACTTGTGGGGAGGGAATGACACCTGGTCTTTGGATCTGGAGACAGATATTTCATGAACAGCTGGAGATAAATGTCATTTTCCTCATGCCTCTCAAATTGGTCTTAAGCCTGAAATTGCCCAAACTACTCATAGACCCCAGACCCAGAAGAGGAAGCTGTTTCTCATCAGTGTCGTGTGTTCCCCAGGCTTGTTTGAAACGACAGGAATTCAAGAAAGAACCTAATGAGAAGAAGCAGGAGCAGCTGTGGAGCAAAGATGCAAGCGACAGGTCCCGGTTTTCAAGCGGGTCGTCATGCAAACAGGTACAGAGAATCTAAGCCTTTTGCTTGTGTGTGTGTGTGTGTGTGTGTGTGTGTGTGTGTGTGAAACAACTCCAAAAGGAACCTATTGGAGCTATCCATTGGTAAAGAGCTTGCTTCACAAACCTGAGAATCTGAGTTCAACTTCCAAAACCCATTTAAAACAAACAAACAAGTCTATGTGGTAGTGTGCTCTTGGGATCCAGAGCTGGAGTGTTAGAAACAGGAGGATTCCTGGAGCCCGCTGGCCAGATAGCCTTTTGGAATTGGGAAAACCCGCAAGGCAGTGTGAGAGCACCCCATCTCAACTTCCCCTCAACAAAAAGTAAGCCAAGGTATGTGATGCTCAAGGTACAACACCCAAGATGTCTGCACAGCTGGCTGCCACATGCCTGAACAGCTGTAGATAAATATCATTTCATATACATGTGGACACACATAGACACAAAACCTAATAGAATTGAAGTTGGTTGTAGAATCCAAAGGGCAGGCTGGTGAGATGGCTGGGCTCAGAGGGTAAGAGCACTCACTGACTGCTCTTCCAAAGGTCCTGAGTTCAAATCCCAGCAACCACATAGTGGCTCACAACCATCTGTAATGAGGTTCTGATACCCTTTTCTGGTGTGACTAAAGACAGCTACAGTGTACTTACATACAATAATAAATAAATCATTGGGCTGGAACAAGCAGGGACTGAGCGAGCAGGGCTGACGGGAGCGAGCAGAGGTCCTAAATTTAATCCCCAGCAACCACATGAAGGCTCACAACCCTCTTTACAGCTACAGTGTACTCATATACATAAAATAAATAAATCTTTAAAAAAATAATATTAAAGGCAAGGGCAAGGAAGACAAGAGCCAGGTGCTGCCATCCTGGGTGCCCCCCTGTCATGCTCACACCAAGGCGTCCCTGCTGGGCCCTGCTCTCGTCCCCTGGTGGTGAAGGACCTGACATTCCTGGTCTAAGACATGCATTGATCTTAGAGTCTGAGGCGCTGAGCCTCCTCAAATTCAGCACCATGCTGTGGCTTCTGGTCTAACCCTTTGCTTCTTTGCGACTCTGGCTAGAGAGCAAACGACAATGAAATCTACATATATAGTAACTGGCAATTGTTTAGATATTTTTGTGTAACATGAAAACCATTAAGAATACTGTAGTATTATAGCAATATTGTAGTGTTCACAGTAGCCAGTATTTGAGTGCAACCTGTACTCAGCGTTTCACGTGTGTTTAGTTAGCTCATTTCATTTTTATAGATACACATGTCTATCTACCTATCTTATGTAAGCATATAGTTTTGTGTTGTTTTTGAGACAGAAACATTATGAAATATTATGTGTCTCAGGCTAGCCTCAACAGGTTATGTAGCCAAGGCTGTCCTAGAACTCCTGATCATCCTGCTTCTACTTCACAAATGCTGTGATTATAGGCACATGCCACCACATTTGGCATAGTACCTACAGATTAAGATATACAAATGGCATGGTGGTACATGCGTATAATTATAGCACATAAGCGGCAGGAGAATCAGCAGCCTGAGGCTAGCCTGAGCTAACAGCACTCCCACCCCACCCTAGTTTACTTTCTATTGATAAGATAAGCACCAGGAGCAAAAGCAATTCGGGGAGGAAAGGGTTTGTTTCATCTTACCGTTCATCAGAAAGGGAAGGCAGGGCAGGAACTAAAGCAGACCCTTGGAAGGGTATCGCTTACTGGCTTATTCTCTACAGAGCTCACTCAGCTTTTTATAGCATCCAGGACCACCTACCCAGGGGTGACACCACCCACAATAGTCTGACCCTCACACATCACTCATTAATCAAGAATATGTCCCCAACAGACCAATCAATGGAAGCATTTTCTCAATTGAGGTTCCCCCTAGACAGATGACTCTAGCTTGGATTAAGCTGACAAAATACTAATCAGGGCTCTTTATGAACCCACTCATGAACACACACACACACACACACACACACACACACACACACGCCGCGCACGCGCATACACACTCTCACATACCCATACACGCACACACACACCCTTTGGCCACATTACAGATGATAACTTGCGTCAAGTGGTCCTCAGGAGTCTTAGCTACAATTTCATAGTTTGCAGTTGAGAGGGCATTCCATCCCATGCGAGCTGACCCCAGAGCAGTCTCTCCTGTTTAAGGTCTTCTCTGTCCAAGTATTTTACTTATCCTATGTAAGAGCTAAAAGACCACAAACTGCCTCCAACCCTGGCTGTTAGCAAGGTGAATTGATTTAAGGTGAGTAAAATACCCTTTATGAATTCTTATTTAATATTTTATGCCTGAAACAGACTCCTGAGGAGGGATTGTCTCTTTCCTATCAGAGGCATGGATCTCAGAGACAGATCTCGGATACCCAATATCAATCAAGCTCTTGATTCCTTCTTTAATCTATGATGTTCACACAGTAGTTATTTAATGTTCAAAGGACACCTTAAAAACATCAGTGATTGATGTTTATGGATGTAGCTGTTTCTCTGGGAGAGATATACACTCCCTATTAAGGGATATAAAAGCACACGATAAACTATCCCACCTAGAGTCTGAAGGTGAAAGAGACAATCTCACCACATTGGCAGCTGCCAGAACACCTCGCCTGGGTCTCTTCCTGCTGGTCAAGGACTAAATATAAAGTCTGCTGCTGCTGACATCAAGGGAGTGAGGTTCATCCAGAAATTAAAACTGGTTTGGTTAGGGCAACATATTGTTAGCACTAAGATAAATTCTGGCACTTCTACACTTAGAATTAAAAAAAAAAAAAAAAAAAAAAAAAAAAACAAGGACAGATACAAAATCCGTGATATAATTTTAAGGCAGACAGCAGCACTTAGCAGTCCCCTAGACTGGGATTCCCAAACAAATGGACACCTGGGGTCCTGCCATTTCATGCAGAGGGTCACATACCAGGTCACGGCCATGATTCACAACAGACAGTGCACACGCCTCTGGGCTACTCTGGACTCATCATTGATGTTCCTCTCGACCAGCACCATAGGAGAAGCTGCTGGCAGATGCCTGCAGCTCTCTCTTCCTACAATAAAAATCACCCTTTCAACCATGGTAGCACCAGCCCTCAGACCACTTCCAAACAAGGGCGTGGCTCTCTCTTTAAAAGTAACTGTGTAAAATGGCGTCTGTGTCATAGACTACTTAGATCTGATTTTCTAACTCAATTTTATATTTACTTGTACTTAATACAAAGCAACAACACACATCACATAAAACTAACCATTTCTATTAAAAGGCAAGGCTAGGAGGCCAGGCATGGTGCCACACACCTTTAATCCCACACTCGGGAGACAAAGGCAAGTGGATCTGTTTAAGCTAGAGGCCTGTTTGGTCTACACAGCCAGTTCCAGGCCAACCAAGGCTACATGGTGAGTGTCAGGAAAATAGGAAGAGGAAAAGGAGGAGAGGAGGAGGAGGAAGAGGAGGAGGAGGAGGAGGAGGAGGAGGAGGAGGAGGAGGAGGAGGAAGACAAGAACAGGGATTTCCATGTTGCATTAGGCCACCATGCATATGAAACAATACTTGCAAATCAATTTTAATTCGTCAAATAATATTCCCAAAGACTTGTGTCTTACTTGTATAGTATCTTCAAGGTCCTACATTCTCACTGAGAAAATGTATAGAATCTGAATTGTCCACTGTGGTTTGTACCTCTGCTTTAATCTCATCATTTGAGATGATGGGGATGCTACGACATTGGACTTGGGACATAACAGAGAGAGGAAGGGCAACATGGGAGAGACGGTGTTGTTGATGTATGGCGGGTGTGCTTGCATGTCTATCCTGCTGATCTGGTACAAAATAAAAAGGCTCAAGGTCCCTTAAGAGACTCAAAGCAGATGCAAGACAACCTCTAAAACCTCCCACCTGAGGACCGAGGGTTCTTTTGAGCCATTCCTAGGACTTCTGCAGCAATCTGGTTGTTAGTACCTCAGCCAGCCCTTGCAGTATCTCCAACCCCTGAGGGAATGCACAACTTATTAAATAAGCCTCTTCCTGAAGGGTGCTGGACCAACTCTCCCAGAGACTCTACGATAAGAAAGAAGAAAGCTAGCATCTTCCAAAGGAGAACCAGGCCAGACAGATCCAATTTCCAGAGCCCAGTGTATTGAATGTCACATCAGGCAAAACATCCTTGGCCAATCAGAAAAGGGATGGAAAAAGACACAGACAAGCTAGATCCTGTGAACCAAACAACCCTTCCCAGGGTGTGGGGAGGTGCACCCAGTCATTTCCTTCCAGAGATTGCAGGGGCTCGAACTCTGCGTAACATTTTTCATCTGATTTGGGAAGGCAGGCATATCCCCTGATTGAGTGGCTAGTAGGAAAGTCGGTTGTTGAATTCATGGAAATTTTTCTGACGTTCCATCATTCTTTGAAGCTCGCCATGACCGAATTTTGACACTTGTATCTCGGTTGTCATCACTGGCTCACTTCTTAACTCAGACTCCAACTCTGGCACTTTTGATGAGCTTGGAACAAAGGATGTGTTTACCACCGAGCAAGGGTTCCAATGTCAAGCTGTCATTTCCAGACCCCTGCCTCTTCAGTGGCTGCTCCTGGACATGCCTCCTCTCCATAACCTGAGGCTCTCTAGGTCTGCAAGGGCTGTGTTTAAGTCCAAAGTGAAGCAGTCTGTATCAGGCCCCTTACTGAGATGCTGTCTAGTGAGGTACCTCCCAAGTGCAGGAAACACAGCAGAAGATGGCTCTGCCTTTTGTTGCCATGTAAGTTTAAGCAAAGTGCCTCCATCCTTCAAGGGGACACTTGCTGTATTATGTTTATTTTGCACAATCATCGTGAGAATGAAGGAACTTTCTGAGAGATAAGCTAACATTAAATCATGTATATAAACTTCCTCGTTAGCCAATTCTACCACAAATATTGCCCCAACAGGTGCCAATGAAGAAACAGGTTCTGTGGCTTCTAGAACATTTCCCTTCACCTCTGCCTCATGCCCGACCACATTTCTAAAAGCCAACGTGACGTAGTCACTTCTCATAAACCTTTCTAGAGGGTTAGAGGACAACATCATGAAATGTTTGAACCAATTAGAATTCATCACAAAGATAGACAGTAGCTCTGTATATCCATCTAGAAGTTGGATTATTATAAACCAGTGTCCACAGAAGAAGTAGCCCTTACCTCCACTAGCCCATCACAGCTGCTGTGACTGATAGGGGTTCCAAGCTATTTTATTCTCTCTAACGTTAACAGAGAATAGCCAGGATTGATTGACCTGGGATGAGGCGAGGGGCGGAGCAGGGGGATGCTGAGGGAGGGGTGGAGCTGGGGGGGTGCTGAGGGAGGCACAAGCCTGCATGAGGAGACTCAGTGTGAGCCTTCCTCGACTTCTGGATCCCGTATCCTTGCTGGAAAGGACATTGTTCCAAAGGACACTAACCTCAAGGACTGGAGACAAGCTGTCTCTGTGTATCCTCACAAGGAAGGAAGATGGAGCCACTGGAGAGGTGGTTCAGTGGTTAGGGGCTCTGCCAGAGGACCAGAGTTCTATTCCCAGTACCCACATCAGGTGGCTAAGGACCACTGATCTCCAACTCCCTGATCTGCAGGCACCTGTACATTCATGGAACACACACACACACACACACACACACACACACACACACACGAGCACACACACACAGGAATGTACACATACACAAATAAAAATAAGTGGAAAAAGAAAAAAGATAAGACTTTATGCAGCTTTTCAGCGAGCGCCTTCACTTTGCTGTTAGGAATGGGGTTATCAGCCTTCAGCTCCCAGCAGCAGAGCAAGTAAATATTTAGATCGCATTTCACAAAGACCCAGAATTATACTGGAAAATGGTGTAGGCAGTTTACCTGATACCAAGAAGCAGCCGGTCATGGCCCGGGCCTGCTTACTGTAATGTTTACTTCAGTGAGGTCACCCAAACCTCCCAGCAAGCAAAATAAGCTTCAGAAGGGAAAGCTGTTACCCAACACAAACACTGTAATTGTTTTGTCCATGAGAATCCATGCAGACTCAGGAGATTAAAAAACAAAGCCTCTTCAAGTAACCTGCAGTGTCTTTAAAAAAAAAAAAAAAATCCGTGTTGAGCCGTATTGGCTCAGTGCCATCTGGGCAAACATCCAGATCAGAGCTCGGACCCCAAGCACCCAAGTAAGAGCTGGGCATGATGGCACAGGTCTGCTGAGGCGGGTGGCTCTCCACTGCTCCCACCCAGCCAGCCTAGCTAACTGGTGATCTGCAGACTGAGAGACCCTGTCTCCATACATCTGGTGGATGGGCCCTGGCATGGTGGTGCATGACTTTAATCCCAGCACTTAGGAAGGAGAGGGCAGGGGGATCTGTGTGAGTTCGAGGCCAGCCTGGTCTACTACAGAGCAAGTTCCAGGACAGCAAGACACTATATTAAAATAAATAAGATGGAAAGCAATTGAAGATGATATCTAATGTGGTCCTCTGGTCTACACACACACACACACACACCATCTCTAAATGGGGGTAGCAAAGATACAAAACTATGCAGAACATTTTAGCAGTTGTCATAGTACACACTTGTAATCTCAGTACTTAGGAGATAAAAGCAAGAGGATTAAGAGTTCCATGTCATCCTCCTTTATATAGTGAGTTCAAGGCCAGCCTAGGCTACCTGAAACACTGACTATAATAATAATAATAATAATAATAATATAAAAAGTAGGGTCAGAAAGATAGTTCGTTGGGTAAAGGCACTGTCTGCACGAGCTGGGCAGCCAGGATTTCTAGCCATGGCATCTACATACAGAAATGTGAAAGGAGAAAAGACTCCAGAGTCGCCTGACTTCCACATCTTGGGGAGAGCATGCCCACCTGTGCACTCACAATAATACAACTTCTACCTTTACTTTTATATGTGTGTGGCCACCACCACATACACACACCATGTGTGTATGTAAACTACTTGTGTACCTGATGCCAAAGGATACCCTGATGGTATAGTTATAGATGGTTGCGAGCCATCTCTTTAGGCTTTAACTAAAAAATTCACATAATTTTAAAAAAAATTGTTTCAAATTTACTTGCACTTGCTCAGCAATCACCAGCAAATGGCGGGCACAGTCGGACCACGGAGACAAAGAGCATTTCCATTGTGACCGAGAGTCAGACGGGAGCAGAACTGTTCCAGGTGATGTTCAAGTGCAAAACAAAACAAGACTCCACAGACCAGAAAAGTATTCTGTCTCCCAGAAGCTGGGCCTGCAAAAGTCACCCTGACAGTCCAGGGAAGGCTGGGAGTTTCTGGCCGTGTGTGCGTGTGCGTGTGCGTGTGTGTGTGTCCCAGGTACTCTGCGTGGCTCCTTTCCTCACCTGTGTGTCTCCATCTTAACCTTCCTGTGGAACGTTCACTCCTCTTTCAAAGGGCTTTCAGGCGGTGGTTCTCCCATTAATCTGTCAATGTCAGCCTGCTGTCACCGTGAGCACAGTCATGAAAGCAGCCACAGCTTAGAATATGACATCTGTGTTCCATGAGTCACACTTTCAATTTTCTCGGAGTTCTGCTTGTCCATTGTGGGACTCCTTGAGGGCCAAGCCTTTCTTCCTCCTGGCCCCAGGCCTGTGTGCTGACAATGAGGCAGGACACACACACACACACATACACACACACACACAGAGGCTTACACACTTGGGCCCCACCCTAAGAGGCTGAGTCATCTCTGACACCTGGTGTGGTGTTCGTCTCAGCTGCCCTCTTAACTCTAGCACAGATCCCACATCCTGGCAATGCACCTGGGCAACCAGTGAATCTGTACACATCTGCAGTAGACACCCTGTCCCCGCCTGCCAAGGGTGCGAATGTGCGTCCCACAGTCTAACACACCTGAATCAGAAGGCATTTTCCTGTGAGCTTGTTTACCGTGCCCGAGAGCCCCTGAGTCTCAGGTGGCTGAATGCGTCATCTCCCCTCAAACTGGTTCCTCTTCCTGAGTTTTTATTTCTACTCCAGCCAGAATTCTGGAAGTTGTCTTAGACCCCGCCCACCCCTCTCCTAACCCCCCTCCTCCTCACAGGATACCAAAGCCTACTTGTGTTAAATTATCTCCTCTCTAGTATCTGCCCACACACTTTCTCTTGCTGGGCCCATATTTCTTTCTTTCTGTCTGGATTATTGTGGTAATGGATTCTCTGGCCATCTGGCCTTTCTTTACCCTTCCCAGTCAGTCTAAAAGGCTAACATAAGAATGACGCCTCTAGAAGCAAATGAATGACAGCCGTTTGTTTAAAATCCCTTGCTACTTTCCCTGCTGTTCTTGGGATCATGTTCAAACACCTAGATGGTTACTGGCCTGACCCATACAGACATCTCTGCATCTACTCTCTAGGGCACTGGTTCTGGGGAGAATTCCCCAGGTCTCCTGGAGGTCCAGGGATAGCTCTTCCTCTTGTGTATTCTCAGAGCACCCTCTGGGCTCCGGCTTACCAAGGGATAAGGCCTCTTTCCCTTAAAGAAACAGAAGATACTGTTTACGGTTGCATTTCCGGTGTCCATCACGCCGTAGAAGCCTAGGGCTCATTTGACCGCTAATGTGTTGGGCATAACCGCGCCCTAATGTCAGATCCATGCTGCTATAACAGCCAGGATGTAGACCCTCAGTTCAGTTGGACAGGAGAATGCTCAGTGAACTGGTTGAAGTGACAGAAGCAAGGCTGTGCCAGTATTCACTCCTTTTTCTGGAGTACTGCCTGCCAAGGCCCAGTCACAACCCTGGGTAGGTCCCCTTTGCCACAGGCAGGCCAGCACACAGACAGAAAAACAAGGTGTTGAGCTTGGAGGGAAGAGTAACCTCAGAACAGCCCCAAGCGCTTCCTCAGGATTCACAGGGACTTCACACTTGAGGATTATCTGGTCCCTCCAGGAAATCGACCAGGCCAAATCAGATGGGCCTTCTGTGCTTAGGTTAGAGACTCTCCCGTTCTACATGCAAACTTGGGGGCTGGAAGTCTTCTACAGCAGCCTTGCAGAAGTGAAGAAGCAGTCGCTGTATGGTCGGAGAGTTGGCTGTTCATCCTTCGTTTGTGCGTTTTGTTGCAATCCCACCAGGTGATTTAAATATAGGGTCTGACATTAAAATGGGGCAACTGTCAGTTTGGGTGGGGTGCCTCCACAGAGCTGTCCTGCATCTCTCAGAAGATAAGCAAGTCAGCCTTGCTTGCTCTTCTATGAGGCTGCTCCTGCTGTGCAGCCTCGACACACACACCAATAGTGATCCCAGCTGAGGGAAATTGTTGGTGCCAAGAACTGGCGGCCTCTGACCCAAACAGTTCCCTGTGTTAATTGGACTTCGCAGCTCAGAAATTTCAGAGGACATTATGATAAAACGTCTTTCCTTCCCCTGTTTGTAATACTATGTATCTCACTGTACTTCATTTTATTAAAATTATCTGCTTTTTAAAAATGGTTCCAATTAATTCCTGAAACAACAACAAAAACTTGTTAGAAACCAATTAAAATTCAGATATTGAATTCTTAAATTTCTTCAGTCACAAGAGACTAGTATTCAGATGGGTGCCCACATTAAGTAGATTTTATAACACAGCATTTCATCCTAAAATAGCCTTTTATTTTGTTTTCATAATGCTTCATTCATTAAAAAAGTTAAAATCTAATTATTTGCCAATTAAAAATAAAACAAATTTAAATTTTAAAATAATAACTAAAATGCAGAAATTATAAATCATTTCTGTAGAGCACAATGCGTTAGGTTCTAGGAGTGCAGAGTAATGAATAAACCATGTTCCTCCCTCAAGTTGCCCAGTGTGATTAAACTAAGACACCACAAAAAGCTGTAGCTTAACACAGTACCTGTCCAATCTGACAGAAAATCTAGGGGAACTGGCTGTGGTGGCACATACTTGTAACCCTGGTGCTCAGTGGGTCAACCTAAACTACATAGTGGGACAGTAAATGTTTGGATGGATGGATGGATGGATGGATGGGTGGATGGATGGATGGATGGGTGGATGGATGAGTGGATGATGGATGGGTGGATGGATGGGTGGATGGATGGGTGGATGGATGGGTGGATAGATGGATGGGTGGATGGATGGGTGGATGGGTGGGTGGATGGGTGGATGGATGGATGGATGGGTGGGTGGATGGATGGATGGGTGGATGGATGGATGGATGGATGGATGGATGGGTGGGTGGATGGATGGGTGGATGGATGGATGGGTGGATGGATGGATGGGTGGATAAATGGAAGGAACAAAAACAAGAGAAAGCTTCACAGAGAATGATAATTTTAGATTTTGACTCAGACCTTGCCATGGGGAGTTGGAAGCAGAAGTGCTAAGTGAATGAGTGAGCTGTGAGGTAATAGGAAATGTACTTGAGTCTCTTCCCAAGAGCTTCCTTCTCCATCTCGGTGTTATGAAGATGGCCTCTTACTGACATTGTACCTGCAAGACTGAGAAGGAGAGCAAGGAGAGCTCTCTGTGACTTTATCACCTGCCCCCAGGACCAGGAAAGAGGAGGGCTCTCTGCTGCCCCTCCCAGAGCGCAGCGCCTGCATTTCATTGGTTGTGCAGTTGGATTCCATCTTCCTCTCCTCTTACCATTCCAACTGGTCTCCTGATTACACTCCTTATTCACTGAGGCTCTGGCAAGCAGTTCTTTCTCTGCTGTCCCCTTCCTGATCTCCAGACACATTATCTAATGACTTCAGCATCCATTTAGATAACCAAGCCACACACCCTGGCCCCACAGTTCCCAAAGCATCTCAAGTGTCCTCCTCCTTTACACACACACACACACACACACACACACACACATCCTGCATCTTATTGTCACCCCAAAGGATCTCATTCATTACTGCTAGAGAAAATGTCACCCACTTTCATGGGCTCTCAGCCAGTGGCCTGCAGGCAGTCTCAAAGCTGCCAGTGTCTCTGCTTAGCTCTTTTACCTAAAATCTTTCTCCCTGGTTTCCAATCCATCCTCCTCTTACCTCACTCCTTATTTCCACCCACTTCCAACCCTCCCTCTATGCTTAGGATACACACACACACATACACACACACACACTCCTGTCCAGCCCTTCCCGACTTGCGTCAGCGGCTCTACAGAGGGCTTTCCCATGAGCATGTAGTCATGATCTAAAAAGAGACAGAACAGCCTTCCTTCCCCCGCTTCCCCCACTTACCTCTCCCTCACACCCCAAGTTTCCCAAAGAATTATTTACACTGCCTGACTCCATTTCCCCACCTCCTCCTCTCTCCTCAACCCACTCCAATCTGGTTTCCACACACATGTCGTTCTCCAGAAATGCTCTTTGTCAAGTGACTTCCACATCTCCCCAGGGAACAGCTTTGCTTGGTGCTGGCCTCACTGCCACACTGCCACACTCACACTCACACTCACACCCCCAGGGGATGTGGCTACAGAGCCATCTTGTCCTGGCTTCCTCCCCACCTCTGCAGGCACTTTATCTTTCTCCCCCCCCCCTCCTCCTCCACCCTTTCCCAAACCCTGGGATTCCTCAGGGTGTGGTGATTCTAATCTTACTCTCCACCAGGAGTTGGGGGTGGGGTGGTTCTTAGCCTTTGAGCCACAAACCTCCTGAGCCTCCTGAACTCTGTAGGCTTAGAATTGTTTTCAGGCATAAAATAAGACACAGGCTTTCAAAGGAAACCACTTTTATGGAAATAGCCATCAAAATATTTTTAGAAAATTGTGATTCAGTAATGTATGTGCTTCCTTATTAACACGTTAAATAACAAGCGATGGGTGAAGAGGGTATTTTGAGACATCCACAACAGATTTACTGAGATGTGAAAATATCTGTGACTTTTACGGGTGACAAAAATCTCAGGTCCTGCTCATGCTACAGTGGCTGGGTGCCTGCAGCTTAGCTTTCAGGTGGAGATGGGTAGAGTGTTATTGTGAAGATTTCACTTGTCATCATCCAAGCCCATGCCTCACCAAGTCTTGTTCTCTCTGTGTGCTGCCTAAAGTTATCTCAGGAACATTGTAATTGTGAAAGTCGAGAGGTTAACTACCAGAGACTCCCAAATCTACAATTCCAGCTCACTTTTGATTCCCAGATTTAAAACTCTGCGGCAGTCCCACGCCCTCTACTTGGTTGTCTGAAAAAGACACCTCAAGCTGATCACAGGCCCCCGGCTAAAGCCCCCCATTTGGCCCTTTATTCTTCCTTCAATGTGTATCATTAAAATCTGACAGTCTCCTCGCCCCATCCCACCCCACTCCCACCCGACGTTGAGTTCATGGTTAGTCCTACACATCTTTCTTTCCTGGTATAATTTTGTTGTTATTGGCAGTGGTTTCATTTCTGAGGCCCAAGCAATCTTCAGACTCCTTATGCTCCTGGCTCAGCCTCCTGAGAGCTGGAATTACTACTGCACCAGGACCCAATATTATTTTGATCCATCTGCAAAGCTGGTATCATCACTCAGAGCTCCTTCAGTGACCCCCAACCAGTCCTCCTCCTGTCTTCCTGCCTCCAAATCCCATTTTCCACATCTTAATAAGGTAGAGTGTTATTGACAAGGGAAACCCACCTGTGTACCTCCTGAAACCACTTCTGTGGCTTTTAAAACAGGAACCAAACTTTGTCTCGAAACTAACACGTTGTGTGGAACCTGGGGGTGTTTGCTGTTGAGGCCCTAGTCCACGCTGGCCTCAGCCTTTGGGGTTTCTCTGTCTTGCCACACAGTCTACCAGCCCCTCAGGTCAAGCCTGACTGCTTCTCCCCTGACTACAGTAGAACCCTTCTCCCTTCTTCTCAGTGTGCCACATGTCCCCCTTCCCATTTGTGACCCCTGATATTTTGTAACTTATTTAATAATGGCTTTTAATGCACAATGCACATGGAGGCCAGAGGACAGCCTCAGGTGCCACCCCCTCCTCTGAGTCTGATTTCTCTTTGGCGTGGAGCTCACCAATTGGTCCAGCCTGGCTAGCCACCAGGCCCCAGGGATCCTCCTGTCTCCCCTCTCCCCCATCACTGAGATTACAAACACATACCACACCCAGCATTTTTGTATAGGTTCTGGGGACAGAACTTGGAGTTCCTTAAATTTGCTAGGTTATTTCTTTTTTTTTTTTTCTTGGTTTTTCAAGACAGGGTTTCTCTGTGTAGCCCTGGCTGCCCTGGAACTCATTCTGTAGACCAGGCTGGCCTCAAACTCAGAAATCCACCTGCTTCTGCCTCCCAAGTGCTGAGATTAAAGGCTTGTGCCACCACCGCCCAGCACGAAGTAAACTCTTAATTCATCCCGTAGGCCACTGGTTCTCAACCTTCCTAGGGCTGTGACCCTTTAACACAGTTCCTCGAGTTCCATAAAATTACTTATTGCTACTTCATAACTGTAATCTTGCTACTGTTATGAATCGTAACATAAATATTTGATATTCGACCTCCAACGGGGCTACAACTCACGGGTTGAGAATGCTGACCTCTGCCCTTTAATGATGGTTTAAACATAAAATTTATTTCTGTTCCTTAAGAAGACTCTCAACCATCTGTAAATTCAGTTCCATGGGGTCCAACGCCCTCTTCTGGCCTCCAGCACTAGGGTTGCCAAATAAACCCTTTCTCCCTTAAGTTGCTTTTGGCAGGGTGTTTTACCACAGCAACAGGAAAGGGAAGTAAGACACCTAGTACAGCGGTTCTCAACCTGTTGTCAAGACCCCTTTGGGGATCAAAGGACCCTTTCACAGGAGTCAACTAGACCACTGGAAAACACGGATACTTCCATTAACTGGTTCATAATAGTAGCAAGTTTTAAGGTGGTATTTATAAAAGTTTCACCAAGAGGGTGGTTTTCATGGCCGTCTGCTGCAGTGTTTCTTGAGGATGATTTAGGAACAAAAAGAATTTTGAATCTTTGTGCTGCTTTTAATCTAGTGAGATAAATTCCCACTTTCAGGAACTTAAGGGCTTAACTAAAGAGCTACTTAAATGCACTGCACAGTACTGCTTCTCTTAGGGAAAACTTGGAAGCATTCAGCACAGCCAATGAAAGAATTATGACATTCATCCACGGAGCAATAGATCCTAAAGACAAAGAGCCAAGGAGAATCCATACGTTTTATCTTGAAGATTTATTCTGAGTCAGATTTGTATCATAATCTGGAAAATATTTCATATTTATTGCAGAATGAGTCAAATGAATCAACATAGTAATATAATTAAAGAGTGAAGATTTTAAATAGGCAGATAGAAATATAAAAGAAAGCCTATAGTGTTGATTTTTAATTAGAACTATTGCTATTAGTTCATGATTTTTTAAAGATATACATTTCTAATTTATTCCAAAGAAAGGACTTATAAACAATGTCACTCACTCCAGCAGCAATGGGTTACACCTGGTCCTCCCCACCCACCCCTTTCCTTCTGTCTTTTATTCTTTGCCTCTTTTGAAACAGTCTTGCTACATTGCCCAGGCTGGTTTTTGAACTTTTGATCCTTACTTTCTAATAGCCCTCTCAAGCAAGGTATCATGGGGTAGGCCTGTGATTACAGCACCTGGGAGGCTTGTGGCCAGGACTCCATGGAACCCTGTCTCAGCCCCCCCCCAAAAAAAAAACGTACAAAGCATTCTCAGACAAAAAGGATTAGCGTTTCTTGAGAAATATCAAAGGCAGGCAAGGTCTGTTAGGTCTCAAACTTGAAGCAAATGGCTGAGATACCTATTAACATATCAAAGTGTACTCTGGCTGCCCTGTTCTCCCGGTATCCCATAGTCCCTACCTGTTACATACATAACCCTACCCCGTACCCTGAACTGTGCAGCCCAGGCACTGGGCTGGGCTTTCCTTTCCCCCAGCTTCTCTGGCTCCTATATAACTCAGCCATTTTGGCTACGCCGTCTCTTGGCCCAGGCTGCCCCTCTTGGTGGGTAGCTCCTTCCTTGCTCCTACCCCGCACCTCCACACATGGTCCAGCTCAGTCTAGCCATGTTCTCTCTGAACTCTCCCAGATGACTCTGTCTCTGCCCCTTTCTGTATTCTCCCTCATATCTACAATAAGCCTTCTCCACCATACCTCTTCTTATTCAAGGCCCTAGATGGATTCTAATGTTTTATTGTACTAGAAAGCAAAGGAATACTTAGAAGACAGTAAAAGCATGACTTCAGTGGGCTGTCACTCACCATTTTAAATTTAATTTTTTATTTCTGTGGCTGGGAGCATATCAAAAGCACACATGAGGAGGACAGAGAACAGCTTTGGGAAGTTGGTCTCTGCTTGCACCATGTAGGTCGGGGAATGAATTCAGGTCGCCAGGCTTGGCACCTTTACCCGCTGAGTCATCTGCTGGCCTCACTTCCCATTTTAGACAGAAAAATTTAAGCATCAAAATGTTGATAGGACTGAATGAAACATAAAGACCACATTGTAAAGCAAGCACCTGGATGTGAGGAGGGAGAAAGGGCGGTGTGCGCGCGTGTGCACGTGTGCAGGCGTGTGCACAGGTGTGCTCGTGCGTGCACAGGTGTACTCGTGCATGTGGAGGCAGAGGTTAGTGGGTGGGAGTCTTCCTCAATTGTTTTTCTGCATTATCTTTTGTGTCTTTCATTGAACCTGGAGTTCAAAGATTGGCTAGACTGATGGCAGAACTTCCCAAGGAACTTCTGTATCTCCAGGTCTGTAGCACTCCCCGTGCCTGGGGATCTGTGCATCTGAGCTCCGGTCCTCATGCTTATTTATTAAGCTATCTCCTCAGCCTCAAGGGAGCAGCATGTGTGTGTATGTGTGTGTATGTGTGTGTATGTGTGTGTATGTATGTGTATGTGTGTGTGTGTGATCTGTCTGTCTGACTTTGTGTGTGTGTATCTGTCTGTCTCTGTGTGTGTCTGTCCATTCATCCATCCGTCCATCCATCCATCTGTGTGTGTCTATGGACACACTTGGGTTTGGGAGACATGTGTGTTTGGAGGCCAGAATTCAGTGTCAGGGATCAATCTCCCTTGGTGATTCTTAGAGTCAAGGTTTCTCCCTGTCCCTGGAATCACTGATCACCTAGGCTGGTTCTCCAGCAAACTCTGGGAGCTACTTGTCCCTGTCCCTAGTCCCTGTTCTTAGGCTACACAACATACTATCATACATGGTTTTATCTGTGGGTGCTGGGGATTTGAATTCAACTCCTAGCATTCACATAGCAGTCTCCTTCCAATTGATCCATCTCCCCAGCCCCCAGAAAACACCTTTTTAAGAAGAAGAAAGGTAACTAGTAATTGGGGAAGAAGTGTAGAATTATAAAACAATTTTGCTATCTTAATATAAGTATAAATCTAGGTAAGGCATATCAAAAGAGGCTAAAGTCACTGGGGAGATGAAGTTGAGAAAATAGACTAGGCTATTCCAAAGACTCAAAGAGCCATTCCCCAGTCTGTAACCACAGACTGTAAGCATGGGTGTGGACTTCTCACTTGGAGAGTTCTGACAGTCTGGCTTTCTCCAGACATCATAGAGTTGGCTGTATTTTGGACAACCCAGCAGTGTGACTGCTGGTCTGGTGTTACAAAAAAAAAAAAAAGAAAGAAAGAAAGAAAGAAAAGAAAAGAAAGGGACATCACATTGCCTATAAATATCCCAAAAGATGGAACTGGATTTGGTTATCAGGGAACACCCACAAGACACTGTGTGAGGTAGTTTGGCTGTACCTCTTCAAAATGGTCAAAACTAAAAAAGAAAAGAAGGGCAGAGACTTACTCTACACTAAGGGGCAAAAGGGACATAACTTGCCGTGAAAGTTCAACCATTATCTCAACAAGACAGTCTGAAAAGTCAGTGTGGGCACACACGGGTTTGAATATGCTCTTTATATTAGATAATAGTCTAGAACTATTATTTGTTTTTAGGTCAGAGAAGTAGTTTTTGTGTCTTAGTTAGGAAAAACAATGTGTTGATAGGAAATGCACCATGAAGTGTTCTGTTAAACTGGGTGTGGTGGCTTCTGCCTTTAATCCCAGTACTCAGAAGGCAGAGGGAATGTCCTTGAGTCCCATAGTGGCTTCTAGGACAGGCAGAGCTACCTGGAGACCAAACAAACCTAGTGGCGAAGGTCTGTGCACTGCTGCAGTACTCTGCTGAGTGAAGCAGGACGGTGCCGGTCTAGTTTATTGTTGCTGTTTTGTTTTTTTTTTCTGGTTGATTTCTTTGGTTTGTTTATTTTCTTTTTTATTGGGGTGGGAGTTGAGATGGGATTTCTCTTTGTAGTCCTGGGTGAGCTGGAACTCACTCTGTAGACCAGGCTGGCCAGGAACTCTCAGAGATCAGCCTGCCTCTGCCTCCCAAGTGCTGGGATTAAAGGTGTGTGCCACCACCGTCCAGCTCTTTCTTTCTTCTGTACTCTATTGCTGTGTTATGAATACATACTTCTTTGAGCAATAAAGACAAGAATTGTGCTTTATAAGAATAAGCTATGAACACCACAGACTTCTCTGGTGCACTTGTAGAATGTTCAAGGACAGGAACCCACAGAATAAAAACCAGCTTTGTTCTCTGCTCGGAAATGGCTCCATGGACCGGATTCCTTCTCACTGACTCCCAACCCGATGCTTGGATCTCAGAACTACTCAAAATCTGGCCCCACCCTCCCCCTCCTCTACCCTCTGTTCAGGATCCTAGAATCCTACCATGGCAGTTTCCTTCCGCATCCACACCTGACTCCAGCCTACATGAAACTTACTCTCCCCTTCCCTTCTCTCCTCCCCCTCCCTTTCCCTCCCTCCCGGTCTCCCTTTCCCTCCCTTTCCCTCTCCGGCTCCCTCCCTCTCTCTCTCTATCCCACCACTCCCTTCCAGAAATCCAGAATTCACCACTAATGCTTTTCTGTCTCCTCCCATGTTCTGTGCACTGGTAGGTTGGGTAGGAAGCTTTTGGAGGAGGACTTTGCATTTGATGGCTGAGTCTGATTTCTCAGAAGGTCCTCTTAGCTGAAACAAAAGATGGGAAATACATCACCGCAAAACTACACCTGAGGAACACCCAACCCCAGGCCAATCTCCAGGGCCACTGCAGCACCATACAGAGCCTGTCCCTCCCACAACCAGGGATGGTCAGCTCAGCGTTGATAAACTGAATGTAGTCCTCAGAACTCACAGTAGGAGGAGAGGGACTGAAGAATTGCCCTCTGACCTACACCACACACACAGAGACACAGACAGACAGACACACACACACACACACACACACACACACACACGACTGCATGTGATGATACAGACCTTTAATCCCAGAATTTGGAGGGAAGAGTCAGGAAGATCTCTGTGAATTCAAAGCCACAGAAGATCACATCGCTCAGTCACCAGCACATGGCAGAATTGGCCGGATGTACGTCCATCAGCCCTCAGTCCCATGGCTGCAGGGAGGAAGAAAGGGGTGGCCACGTGAGAACCAATGTCCTGGATCTTGGAAAGGAGCCATCAAGAAAGGCTTGGAAAATACCACCAAGGCTCTTCCATCCCTGGCTGTTTGAGTCTAAAAATCTTCTGACCCTGCCTTCCTGTCTCATTTGACGCCCAGTCAGGTCTCTGCTTCTAGTCCCCCATACTTGCTGCAGGAAGTGCCTTCCCATGCCTCTCTGGCCCTGGTGTCTCCATCTTCCAGGAGCTCTGGTTTGAAACCTTCAATATGCTGCCAAGTGAAGTTAGGACTAAGAGTGTAGCTCAGTGGTAGGGCTGCCTGGCCAGAGCTTGTAAGCTCTGGGTTCAGTCCCCAGTGTAGCATGGGGAAAGGAGGGAGAGAGGGGAGGAAGGAGAGAAAGAAAACTAAATAAAAAGCTGTTATGTAACTAAGTTGTTCCCCGCTGCCTGGGACTGACCTTTCCGAATTGACCAAATCCCACTGAAAGCCTGTCTCCGGGCTTCAGAGGGTGCTGGTGTGATCTACTTTGCTATGTGTGTTGCCAGAAGAACAAGTTGGTGATTTCTTGGAAAAACCTTAAATCCACAATTAATAACATTTCAGAAATAGTTTGTCAATAGATTTACTTGAGTTAACACAGCTTTATTAAGACATCAGGTTCTCAATGTTGAAGTATCCTGGCATAGGCAGGGTTTTTGTCGCAGTGTTTGGTTGGTTGGTTGGTTGGTCTTTCAGTGGTTGGGTTTTTGCCTTTGAAAGACAGAGCCAGTTTCCCCCGCTCCAGAAGAAAGCAGTGGTGAACTGTACCTCCACCTTCACGGGACATTTTAACTTAGGAACATATGGAACATATAGAAACGGAACTATAAACTTCAAAATTATAACAGGAGAAGACAGTTCTTAAATCCACGTTACATAAAAATATGATTAGTGTTGATTTGATAATCTCTAGCTATTGTTAAATATTTGACATTAGAGCTTTACCGTCTGGAAAAAAAAACTTAGAACATATTTCCTTAAGACTGGATGGGTCAGCTGGGCGGTGGTGTCCCACGTCTGTAATCCCAGCACTCTGGGAAGCAGAGGCAGGCGAATTTCTGAGTTCAAGGCCAGCCTGGTCTACAAGAGTGAGTTCCAGGACAGCTGGGGCTATACAGAGAAAACCTGTCTCGAAAAAACCCAAAACCCCCCCAGAAAACAAAAACAAAGACTGGATGGGTCTCGGCTGGCTGGCATGACTATGTGCATTTTGTGGTCTGTAGAAGACACCAGAGTGGATATAGGAACTCTGACCCTCCACTGTCCACAAGTCCTAGGTTGGGCCAACAGCCATCCAATAGGGCTGCCTTCACTGGGACCTTTGGCTTTGGTTTCAAGGTGGTAGCAAACATCCAGTGGTTAGCTCATTCTGAAAGTGGCGGAAAGTGAGTGACTGGGCATGGAACTTAACCGAGTCCTCCGCGGTACACAAATACAGAGTTATTGTAATTTATTATGAGTCATTATGAGTTGTGGATGTATGCCTTATCTCACTTGATCATCAGGAAACCCCCAAATGTAGGAACTGTTGTTCACAGATGAGGAAACCCAAGGAATAGAATAATAACAACTAATGCAGTATAATAAGCTTACCCCGTGTCACACGGTCACGCGCTGTAAGAGCCCTGAAGCCCCAGAGCTTTAAATGTCACATGAATGCCAGAACCTGCAGAGCAGTTCCTACAGCCTCTCACTCTCTCTGGAAGGATGGGCCTTCCCTACCCGATGACAGAGCCAGCTGAGGGTGGCTAAGGGTGTGGGGGGACATTAGCAAAGACTAAAAGATAAAATTAAATATAAATTAAAAGCTGAATTGACAGCTTTGAGGCTGCTCAATGAGGCAGGAGGGGAAGGTCCACCACACGCAGGAGCATCACAGGCCTTGCTATTGTACCTTCTATTTCCAATCAACCAAAACACCCCCTTCTAAGGGCAGTTTCTGGACTCTTAAGAATGATGCCCACCCAGCAATAAAGGCAGAGGGACCAGAAACCAGAAACTAGAAAAGGATATAATTAGTACCCACAGGCGATTGGCCAAACTTTGTCTCACCTCTTCAGTACTCTAAAGAATGAATGGGTGGAGGAAGGATGGATGGGCTTAACAGCCACCCAGTAAAGAGCCTTTTACCACAGCCTCCCAGGTTCTGACTGCCTGGGGTCAGCAAGGAGTTCCAGCCCAGCTGGGGGTGGGGTGGGGGAGGAGGTGTGGATAGATCCTTTAAGGTTGGCTGCAATATAGATGTCTTAGCTGGAGCTGCTATTGCTTTGTTGCAGGCTGGAAATTGCGGGCTAAAGTACAGGGCCTGGGGAGAGTGAACCTCTCAGCCTACAGACAGTGTGGGGAAGAAATTCTGCCCTAGGCTCCCTGCTGCTCTTCTGGGGATCCAAACCCATTATCCTGCCTCCCATCACCCAGTCATGATGACAGTCTCCAGCATCAGAATTGAAATTTGGCAAACACCCACTTTGCTGCGAACAGAGAACTCATCTCATGTTCAGAAATGACCTCATGATTCATCTTTGACATTTCAGAATCATTTTCAAAGATTTCTATTAAGTCACAGAACTAACTGAAAGAGGAGAGAGAACAGTTGATTCATTATGCCATCTCCTCTCTCTGTCCCTTTATCTGAGGGTGGCCTGTCTTCCAATAATGGATGGAGGAGCAACAATAACTATTTGTTTGAAAGCCACATCCAAAGCCTAAATTTTAAAATAAGATTAGTCCTCGTGGAAAACAATGATCTGTCCACCTGTGGACATGCAGACTTCTTTCTGCCCAGAAGACTGACAAGTGGAAATTTTTTTATAGAGTCCTGTTTCTCTTATGTTGCACCCAATAATTCAAAGCTATTCAGTGTGTTTTCCTGAGTCAGGAGCTACTGAAATGAAAAAACTCCACAAGTGTCAGCAATAATGACAAGCAAGATCAATAGGAACCAGAACAGCTGGGGAGGCGCCAGGGCTGTTAATTTGGCCTTGCCTGCCTGGGAAGCACCACACTTTCAGAGAATTTTCTAGCCCTGGACTAATAATGCACCACGCAGGAGAACCTCCCTAGACCCAAAGGTGGGAAAACCCCTTAAGATTTGCTTGTGACAGAAGGCATGGTCTCGAGGAGCATGCTAGCACCAGGGCCCGGAGCCACAAGGCTGGACTCAAATGACCCTTGGAGCCAGGGTCCCGACTGTCATTTACATCACTGGTGTCATTTCTTTGATGGGGATAAGTATGGCAAAGCGTAAAACTGTTGAGTGCTTGGATAATTTTTATTGCATCTGTACGCCTGGGTTGAGATGTTTTGACACTGTAGGAATTGTGACTTGTCCTTGTGTGGATTTATGCTGACTTCTTTGTAGAAGACTGACTGACGGGGGCCTCTTAGGAGAGCAATCTGTCTTGTGCAATAATGTGGATGACTGAAACTGAGGTCTGACTTAATCAGTCACCACTATACAATCTAAATTTCTTTTTCATTGTCAAGCACATGAATTAGCATAAGGGACATTTTCCATCACCTTCTTTGAAACAGTTCAAATATCAAACTGCAAACAATTTAAAAGCACTGATTTAAAAGAACTTCCCTTCATATATAGTCTTGAGCATAAGCTGTTTGTTTATTGGTCATCAAATTACGTAATGGTCAGAAACATATTCATAATATGCTCCAGCCACAGACTCAGAAATGCAGTCTCTTCAATATGCCCTACAACACAGGGGTCACTAGCTTCCCTATTAGGTCGAAGCTGGTAGTCCCGATTCATCGAAATCTCCCTGACCACAGAGTGAGCTGAGCAGCAAACAGAAGATCCCTCGGAGGGCGGGGATGCTGAGGGGCCCACGATACCCACAGGCCCTGCTTCTGTGCACTGACACTCACACCTCTCCCATTTTCCACAGAGTTCCGGTGAGGAGGATACTTTAAATGAAGCAAAATTATCTACTAAAGCACCACCTACGGCTAAGTGTG
Source organism: Apodemus sylvaticus (assembly GCF_947179515.1). Classification (NCBI taxonomy): domain Eukaryota; kingdom Metazoa; phylum Chordata; class Mammalia; order Rodentia; family Muridae; genus Apodemus; species Apodemus sylvaticus. Next base: position 17,550,988 of record NC_067481.1, read on the forward strand.
AGCCCAGACTTCCAGCCATTGACCAAACATCTGTCAAGCAGAAACACAAAGGCACCATGACACTAAAGAAGTCAGAGAAAGTGAGCCCCAGTAAACCCTCTCCAGGTGAGTGACTTCCTTACTGAGATCCACTGACAACATCCCAGGTCTTAACAATCCCAATAAACAGGTGTGGGGTTGACTAATCTAGGGCTTCCCAAGTGCCCAGTTAGGTCTTAGAAGGCCAGTGAGCCTGTACAAAATTAATTTCTCAGTAGAATATGCTCCCATATCTTCAGGCCCAATTGTCCACATCCTGTGCTATTCCTTACAAATGCTGCATCCTCTTCTTTGCCCTTGGAGGGGGGGGGGTGTTCTTCTGTGGTGGGGGTGGGTGGGGGTGTTCTTCTGTGGTGGGGGTGGGTGGGGGTGATAAAGGCCTTTGGCCCCAGGTATCAAGTTTTATAACTAAGTCAAGAAGAGCTTTCAAAAGCATCTGAATGACATTATTTACAGCTGAAAGCAAGAGTAATAAAGTCCTCCAGTCCCTGGTTGTCCTCTCCGGGAGAAAGGGAACTTGATAAATCCTCCCTTTTGTGCGATTTGGTAAATAATTCACTCTATGCTGCCTTTGAAGCAAAGGCCAGTCCTCTGTTTGGGGCAGGAAAGACTCATGCTATCTAACAAGGAGCTCAAACAGAGGGAAAGTTTAGAGTGCCTCAGGCTCCTCCCATCAAGGGCAACATCTGTGGGACAAAACTGTGTCCTCTGGGAACCACACGTAAATTGGGGTAACTAGGCAGAAAGGTCTGCCTCCTGGGAAAGGAGCCAAACTTAACTGCTGAAGAATTCACTTCGTAAATAGCAAATAGCACGCAGGTCATTAAAATCCCAATCACAGTTTCTTCCTAATCCTAAATAGCACTGTCATGCAGCCGTAAGTTGGAATGCATTTGTAGGAAATGGCACCTTTCACTCAGATTAACCATCCACATTTTCTTTAATGAAGTCAAGACTAAATTGACTTCTAAAGTGTTGTCCTCTTGGGCAAATCGCCAACTGCTGCTCCTTATTTCATAGTTGTAGGGGGGGGGGGGGGGTGGGAGGATATGGGGATGTTCCAAGTCAATTTCTCATTCAAAAGACTCTTAATAGGAATTAGGTTTTTAATTCAACTATCTTAAGGCTAGAGTAGAGCCAGTGAGGTCACTCTGCTGACACTGTATTGAATTGAGGTTGGGTTTTAACCATTATACTCTGAGGGTAAGCTTGAATCAGGCAACTCCATCCATTCTGTGTGATAGTTAGCCTTCTCACTAAAACCTTGGTAGTTGTTTGCTTTGCCATCTGTGGATAAAAGTCATTAACATGAACCTTTGAGGTCCCCTCAGTGATCTGGGCTGTCTACTAATAGCGATGTTCTTCAGACTGATCAAGCTCCGTGTGGGACTCACAATACTGACAAATAGGGAATTAGTTCACTTTCCATTCTATGAAACATCAAACTTGAAGAATTATCAGGCTAAACCCCACCAGGGTTTAAGAAGAGATCCCACTCGGTGGAAGGATATCTTTTTCACCAAACAGCAGATGTGACAAAGCAAATGTGTGTTCAAGCCACCATCTTTATCTTCCTGTCATGTTCTAGGCAGAACCCAAGACCCATAGAGCTATGAGCGGACTGGGGCCGGCTGCCCAGCCAGCACAGGGATTGGAGATTAATATCAGTACCATGGAGACAGAGTGAGAGGGTACAGCAAACTGAGATGTAGTCCCCCCCATCGCCAACCTTCCCCCCTGCCAATCCCACCCTCATCCCTAGAGTGCTTAACTACCATGCCCAGGGCCTCAGGTTAAAGGGGAGAAGAGAGAAAGAGGCTAAGGCTGGGTCCCAAGTTGGATCACAAATTCAAAGCCAGCCTGGGTCACCTAGGAAGACCTTGTCTCTACAAGAAGAGGTTATGGAGGAAAAGAAAGTTAGGTAACAAAAGGTCCCTGGTGGGATGGGAACCTTTGGTTTAATGGGTGTTGACTCTTCTGATTCCTAATTAGCATAACAAAGTGAAAATTTAAAGATTTAACCTGAGTCTGTTGAGGAAAAACTGGGAGCTAGGAGCTGGCCACTTGGCCACCTTGAAGGGTTTAATTCAGATAAATACCTGCCAGGACAGAAAAGAGGATTTGGTTCCTGAATTATCTAGATACTGATCTAATTCACCAGCTGAATCCAGTTTCCTGCTTCACATTTCTAAAGAATTTAGGGCTGAGCCAAGGTTGGTGTTACATCACCAAAACTAATTTCCACATCAGATTTAAGCAAGATAAAAAGCCCAGGACACAGTGAAACCCTTCTGTGACATTTGCCTTCCAGGTTAGCCCTCCTTCTGTGCTGTGTTACACCAGGCCTTCCCAAATGAAAACTGTAGCTTGAGAATTTGGTTTGCTTCCCTCGCATACCTTGGCACGATGACAACCTGTACCCTTCTACATCCTAGATGTCTTGCTGTGCGTGAGCTGTATTAGAAACCCAAACATGGCTGCTGATAGCCTCAGACTAGTCTGTGCCCTCTCCAAATAGATTTCTCACACAGAAGGCCCCATATTCTCACTGTTCCCTGCAGGCCGTCCAAAGGGAGTCGGACATTCCACACAGCTAGCTGCCCCTGGGCAGGCTGGACCCAGTGCTCCACTTCAGCCCTCTCAGGCGCTGTTCATGGGACAGTGCTTAGGAGATAAAATGCCTGGACTCTCACCCAGGCCCCCATTTCTGATTCACTATAGGTCTTTTGGAGTTTCTCTGTTCCTCAGCTTTGTCACCTGTAAAATGGAGAGACGAGGGGGTAAAAACAGAATCGGTGTGCTGGGTAAATGTAAAGGCTCCGTGATAAATACATATTTTACTGTTAAGCGGTGCTGACCACCCAACAGATTGTGGCATTATGTTATCTAGGACAGGAGAGTCTATGGTAAGAAGCACCAACTCAAAAACTTCAGTTCCTGTGCCTAAAATTTGCTCTTTCCTCCCCTCCATATCATCCTCATAAAAACTGAAGGTATATCTTCAAAACTCTCTCTCACAAGGGGCTTGAGACATGGCCACACCTTGTTACTTTTGGAGAGGACTTGGGTTTGATAGCCAGCACCTACAGGGTAGCTCACAGCCATCCATAACTTCAGTTCCAGGGGGTGCTAGGACCCCCTTCTGGCCTCTCTGGGCTCCAGGCATGCATATGCATGATGCACATACATTTACATATGCAGATGACTCGTGCACAATAAAATAGAATAAATCTCAAAGAAAAAATTAATCTCTCACATACACTTTTACTACATTCTGAACTTCCACAGCAAAAACATCAAATAGGAGATGATAGATAATCAGACTTCATTCCCCAAGCCAGAGGTAACCATTATCTCCAACAAGACATGGAAAGTTTAGGCAGCATGTTGAGGCGCAGCAGGATCTGACATGGATTGGATCCAACAATTCTCCTTCAAGGTGAACCCTGGTGTGGAATGGGAAATTAGCCTGGCAGGGTTGCATAACAGTTCAGAATTCTGTGAGACATAGAGCACTCAGCAGACTCACAGAGCACAGGTACAGCACAGGACCCATGGGGAAACTGTGGGGCTTCCAAGACCTTTCTCAGTCCCAGCCTGGCTTGGAAAAGAGCTGTGTCTCCTTCCCAGGACATGCAGAGGTATCCAAAGGTCGCAGTGATGGGAGGTTACCTTCCTGCAGTGCGCTCTGCCCCAGGGTCAGGCCCGGAGGCAGCCACTGAACCCGCTCCTGCTCTCTCTCTTAACCTGGAGCTTGAGCAGAAGCCCCTCCAGCTATGTTCCAGGAAAGTGGATCTGGATGCGGTCCTGGGAGCCTGCTTCCAAAATGTTGCCCTTTAAAACCAAGCCAAATGTTCGGAAATGCCCCTCACTTAGCATTCAGTTCACTGTGTAGTCATTACCAGATTCAGACAGGTAGGAGGAGCCAGACCCAGCTCGCCCTACCGGGCCAAATCTTGTAGACCCGTTCTTGTAAAACTCAGGCAAAGCAGTGAATTTAGGCTTCAAAAGATAAAAGTCTAAAATAGATGTGGTTGCTTTTGGATTAGGAATGTTTATTTAAAGAGCAGTGTGGAAGTCTCAGGGCAAATCCTTAATCTTCATAATTTGCCTTGCAAGTAAATGCTGTTGAAGATTTTCTCAGAAAGGCCAAGGTTAATGGGTTTCTCAGCAAGTCCAGCTGATGCCCAACAATTTTCCAAGCTGTCTGCCCAAACCAGAAAACAAAACAAAATAAAACAAAGCAAAAAAACCACCAAAAACAAGAAAACAAACAACAACAAAACAATATAAATGAATCCTCCTGGCTTTATTGAGCATATCCTAATTCTCAGCCCATTCTTGGTGATTATTTGACATTGAGGCTCAGAATGCCAGCTTTACTTGAGAGCCCTACAACTATTAGGTTAGCAGCCTCCCTGAACTCAGGGTCCTTGTCAGTAACACAGCGCTGCAGTATTGCCCCCTTTACCAGACAGACAGGAGGGTTAAACTGCTGGATACTGGCTATACCTCAGGGAAACATTGGTCCCCAGTAAACTCCAAGGTTATGAAGCCTGCTCCCGGTATAGTCTGTGTTTCTAGGCCTGGAAGCTCTGTGAGGACAGTGCTTGGCCAAAGAAACTTTCGTTTGAGATGTGAGAGGCATTGTGACTTAGCTATATATTGGTTTGTCAGTGAAGTCATCCATTTACCAAACACATTTAGAAATACAGTGCTAAGTTTAACACTGAAGGTAGCTACAATATGAAGAAGGAACTGGTCAGGCAATCAAGGGAAGCCAGATGCAGCCAGCGACCATTCCCTCTGGCACATTTCATGGGTTCCGTGGATCCGTGGGTCCAGGGAGGGCTTTACCTGGAACAAACACCAAGAAGACAGGGACATGAACTGGCTGTCACTTTGTCTCAGTGAGGGCTTGTCTGTGTCAGGTTGACCTGTAGGTGTGTCTGTAGGGGACTGTCTTGATGTGGATAGACTCAGCCCCCTATGAGAGGCACCATTCCCTAGGCATTGGGTCCTGAACTGTGTAAGAGTGAGGCTGAGCGGAGCACAAGCAGGCATCCAGTGAGCATGTGTGCATTCGTTCCTCCCGCCCTTGACTGTGGATGATGCGGTCTCCTGCCTGGCCGCTTCCCTGCAGCTATGGACTGTAACCTGGGTGTGTAGGCTAAAATGAACCCTTTTCCCCACCACGTTGTTTCAGGGTATCTTATCACAGCAGCAGAAATGAAGCTAGGATGAGGGGTTGCAATGTTTAAGGATGTAAGCCTGGGAGAATTTGGTGAGTTAGTTGTGTAGCTCAGAGCAAGCAGAGAAATCAAGGAGAACTCAGAGATCCATCCAGGAAAGCAAGAACAATGAAGGTGCTTTGTCAAGGCTCAGGAAGCAAGCAGAGAATGGTTCCCATTCCATGGGTGGACTTCCCAGGGTGTAGCCCAGACAGCCAGCTGGAAGAGCCTAGAAGCCTCTGAATGTCCAGGTCTAGTCAGAGCACTGCCCACTGCTAATCAGACCCCAAGGACCTTGGGGAGCAAGTGGTTGTTAAAACGGTAAGCTCAAGAGTGGTAGGGGATGGCAAAAGGATGTTTGGCAGACGACCACACCCAGAGAAAAATTTAAGAAGTACAAACTGCTCCAATAAACAGTTAGGAGTGGCCCACACATATTTGAATCGTCTCTAACAGGATACTCCAGCCTTTGTGGGATGGAGATCCTCCACTGTAGGCAAAGACGTCTATCAGGAGGTTACAGTAGCGGATGATCATTCACTGTAGAATCAGAACTGATGTTAGCTGCAGCATTTCACAAAGGTGCCTGGTGATAAGGCTCACTGTAGAGGTCTCACCCCCACCTGTCAGTGTCACACAGCTTTAATGAAATACCTGAGGTGGCTGATTTACAGAACATTATTTGGGGGGACTGGTGAGTTGGCTCAGTGGGATAAGAGCTCTTGCCACCAAGCCTGGTGACCTGAGTTCAATCCCAAGGACCCACATGGCAGAAGGAGAGAAGTGATTCCTCAGGGTTGTCCTCTGACAGCCCCCTGCTCCCTACATCCCACAACCCAACACACATATACAAAATATTTCTTTTTAAGATTACAACGGTGATTTTGGTTCATAGTTTTGAAGTTATCAGCCCAAGATCACGTGGGCCTGTTGCTTTGGGGCCTTCAGTGATATCACTCACCATCACACACATCAGAGGAGTAGCTGTTGGGACAAAACTGCTACCTCCTGGTCAGGAAGCAAAAGAGGAAGGGACCAGAGTCCCACAATCCCCATTGAGAACACAATTCTGTTGACCCTGAGGACTTCCCACAAGCCTCTGGCTCCCAGCAGGGCCATCCTGCGTCATGAACTATTAACAGGCAGACCTTTTAAAAAAAAAAAAAAAGAATTATTATTTTATGTATATGAGTACAATGTTACTCTCTTCAGACACACCAGAAGAGGGCATCAGATCCCATTACAGATGGTTGTGAGCCACCATGTGGTTGCTGAGCATTGAACTCACGACCTCTGCAAGAGCAGTCAGTGTTCTTATCAGCTGAGCCATCTCTCCAGCCCAACAGGCAGATCTTTAGAGGGCTCTAATCCAAACCCTAACAGCATTTGTATGTCAGGGAGAGTGTGTGTGTGTGTGTGTGTGTGTGTGTGTGTGTGTGTACATGCACTGTCCTGACCATGTTGCAAACAGGAGTCCCACGGCAGAGGATTGGGCATCTTTCCCCCAGCCTTGTTCACCAAACCCCAAAACTTTCTGATTCCTCGAGTGTGGGAGAGCCAGAGACCATATGTCTAAAACAACCCGGTGCAGTGTCTAGGTCTGGTCTAGAGGGGAACAAGGCTGCAGACAGCGGACATCACCTGCCTCATACTACGCATGAGGAAACGGGGTCTGAGAATATAAGCCACTGATTCAAGGTGACCTAGCTGGCTGGTGGCAGGTATGAGGGAGTCAGTCGAATGCTGGCTCCATCAGGCGCACACACCGCCTCCACCGAGGTTAGTTAGAGCAGGAGGTTAGTGAGCAGTCATTAGCTTCACCTGGATTCCTCTCTGGTCCACCTGCCTTCCCCCAAACTTTTGGCTCTTCTCTGTCCCCATGAACCCACCAGGAGCTTCTTTCTCCTTTCTGCAGCAGAAAGGTTAGATTAGGGTATGGCCACAGGCCAGGGGAGGGGTAGGGGTGGAGGTGCAGCTGGAGAAGCAGGGGAAAGAACTTGCTGGAAGGGAGAGACCGTGCGGGCCACCATCTGTTGCTGCCAGAACAGCTCTCTCGGCTGGCGGTGGGAGCTGAGGACCCAGCAGAAGCTTCCAAGGCGCCTCAGGACGCTCAGGAGCGCTCAGGAGCTTGCCTGGGAATCACTTTCCTGCATCTGCCAGGGCTGCATGAAACTATTCCTGGAAGTGGTTTGAAGGTGAAGCCACATTGAAGGGCTCACTCCTTGTATGACCCAAATCCGAGCAAGTTTACCAATTACTGCTGCCTCCTCCTGGGCAGGAGCCAGGGCTCCACCTATGACACCAGACACAGCACGCCCACCCTAAAAGACCCTCCCCTCCCTTTTTTGGAGTTTTTATTCATCCACAGACTTTTTGAAATGTCCTTTTCCCGTGAGTGCTGCTTCCTGACTGCTTTCTTTCTTTCGTGCAGGTGACAGCAGCGAGCAGCCCCTGTTCTGTGTTGAATATTCCCCTTACTGCTCCGTCTTTGCTTTCTCCCCGGCCCGGCAGCCCAATACCAATTACTGCTGCCTCCTCCTGCCCCTAGTTCCACCAGCCTCCCAAGGGGCCCAGAGCCCTTCCACCTCCCTCCCTCCTGTCATCTTCCCCACCTTTTCCAGCCCGCCCTCAGGCCCACCGAGCCCCTTGCCGGGGTCTCCAGCATCTCTCTGCTACTTCCCTGTCTCCCAACCGACTCCAGCCGAGACCCCTGTGCTGTGCCTCCCGGGCCCCAGAAGGCCCAGTAAAA